>NC_083401.1:118997069-119284763 GCF_020745735.1 Hemiscyllium ocellatum | reverse complement strand
GGGGGGAGGGAGAGAGGGTAGAGGGAGAGAGGGGAGCGGGGAGGGAGAGAGGGTGGAGGGAGAGGGGGGTAGGGGAGAGAAGGGAGCGGGGAAGGAGAGAAGGTGGAGAGAGAGGGGAGTGGGCAGGGGGAGAGAGGGGAGGCGAGACGGGAGCGGGGAGGGAGAATGGAGGGAGGTGGGAGGGAGAGAGGAGGGGGGAGGGGGGGAGAGATTGAAGGGAAGAGGAAGAGGGCAGAAGGTAAGGGAGGGAGAGAGTGGCTAGTGCTTAGTAACCCCAGCAGACAGAGAGAGTGAGAGAAAAGGCGGGTTGGGGGGCGGGGGGGGGGGGGGAGGTGTGCTGGGGTGGACAGAGAGAGAGAGAGAAGCTGCATAGTCACTGCAAAGAGAGAGAGAAAGAGAAAATCTGCTTGGCAATGTTGGAGAGGGAGTGAGAGAAAGGAAATTAGAGGGAAAAAGGTGAGCGTGGGAGAGAGGCACAGAGAGAGAGGGAAATGAGAGGTTTGTTGGAAATGGAGAGAGGGTTTGTTGCAATAAGAGAATGAGAAGTAGGGTTCGGCAGAGGTGGTTGAGTGTTATATCACCAGGGCTGGTTGTTTGAGAGATTTCCAATAGATTGGAATTTAAATTCTCTCCCTGCGCCTACCTCCTCATTGTGTTGTTTAGTTTAAAGCTGCTCCTGATCTCTTCCTTGCTCCCTGTCTCAAACCATTGAAAGATGGTCAAAGACACTTAATCTTTGACAATATTTCTGTTAATCTTTGACAATATTTCCGTTAACTGAAAAACAATACTTAAATGTGGTTGATTCCACTGTCATTACATATGACATAGTAAATTGCAGTTTGGGTTTTGGAGAATGTGACTTGTTGTGTCCTCCCTCCATGTGGCCCACATCCTTGTTTTTTTAAGTCAAAAAGACTTAAAAACAATTGACCCACAAGTGTTCTATTTATCGGATGTGGTTAGATGTGCCATGCCCTTCTCTTGCATGAACCACTCACTATTCCAGGATCAAGCGAGAATACATGTAATTTTTTTCAGAAATTTCCTATCTACTTGAATTTCCCTTCCCTGTGCATTACATGTTCATTTCTAATAAGTTCATGGAACTAGTGAATTTCTTTATCATTAAGATTAAAGCCATCTGACAACCCCCCCACCCTCCAATCCCTGTCAGAGCTAACCAGTGCCCTTTCTCTGATCTCTCTTTATATTGCCAAAGGATGTCTTCAAATGGCCTATTGAATTTATTGTACCATTCAATCATAACTGATATGTTTCTCAACCTCATCTGACTGTCTTCTCCCCATAGCCCTTGATCCTCTCACTAATCAAGAACCTGGCTCTCTCTGTCTTAAGTACACTCATTGACTTGGCCTCCACAACCTTCTGCGGCAATGAGTTTCACAAATTCACCACCCTTTGGCTGAAGGAATCCCTCCTTATCTCAATTCTAAAAGGTCAACCTTTCAAACTGAGGCTGTACCCTCAGGTCCTAGTCTCTCCTACTAATGGAAGTGACTTCTCTATCTGGGCCTCTCAGTATTCTGTAAGTTTCAATCAGATTCCCCCTTCATCCTTCTAAACTCCATGGAGTACAGACCTAGAGTCCTCAACTGTTCCTCATGTGACAAGCCCTTCATACAAGGTGTCATTTTTCTAATCCCCCCCGGACCCATTCCAGCCTTCCTGACATATAGGGCTCAGAACTGCTCACAATATTCCAAATGTGGTCTGACCAGAGCCTTATACAGCCTGAGTATAAAGCTCTGGTCAGCTCACAACTGTAGTACATCTCTACTCTTGTATTCTTGCCCCATTGAATTGGATGCTAACCTTGTATTTGCCTTCCTAATTGCCAACTGAACCTGCATGGTAACTTTAAGAGGATCCTGAACTAGGATTCCTAAGTTTCTTTGTGCTTCAGATTTCCAAAGCCTTTCCCCATTTAGAAAATAGTCTATGCCTGTATACTTCCCAACAAAGTAGTAACCTCACACTTTCCCATGTATTCCATCTGCCACTTTTTTGCTATCTCCCAGCCTGTCAAGTCCTTTTGCAGCCTCCCCACTTCTTCAACAATGCCTGTCCATCCAACTATTTTTGTGCCATCTTCAAACTTAGTAACAATGCCCTCAGTTCCTTTGTCTAGATCACTAACATATAATGTGAATAGTGGGAGCCCCTGTGGAAGTGCACTAGTCACTGGCTGCCATCCTGTAAAAGAACCCTTTACCCCCCACTGTGCCTCTGCCAGTCAGCCAATTCTCTATCCATGCTAGTACCTTGTCCCTAACATCATGGATTCTTATCCTATTTAGCAGTCCCCTGTGCAGTACCTTGTCAGAAGTTTTCTGAAAATCCAAATAGATCATGCCCACTGACTCTCCTTTGTCTAACTTGCTTGTTACCACCTCAAAGAATTCTAACCGATTTGTCAGGCATGACCTTCCTTTGGTGAAGTCATGCTGAGTCAGCCCTGTTTTACCATGCACTTCCAAGTACTCCGCAATATCATCTTTAATGGTCTCTAAATCTTTACCAACAACCAAGATCAGGCTGGTCAGCCTATAATTTCCTGTCTTCTGCCTTCCTCCTTTCTTAAACAGGTGTGTTATATTAGCCACTTTCCAGTCTTCTGGGATCCTCCCTGAACATTGATTCCTGAAATATCACCAGCATTGCCTCCATAATCTCCTCAGCTATCTCTTTCAGAACTCTGGATGTGGTCCATCTGTTTCCAGTGATTTATCCCCTTCAGTTTTCCCAGCACCTTCTTCCTAGTGATGGCCACTGTACTCACCCCTGCACACTGACAGTCTTGAAGTTCAGGTATGCTACTGGTGCCTTCCACTGTCAAGACTGACACAAAATACCTATTCAGTTCCTCCTTCATTTCCACTTCCCCAACATTTTCCAGCCTGTGCAATGTCGACTCTTGTCGCTCTTTTAACTTTTTTATGTGTCTAGAACAGGTCTTGCAATGTTCTTTTAAATTACCTGCTAGCTTAGTCTAGTTGGCTCAGTGGTTAGCACTGCTGCTTCAGAGCACCAGGAACCCAGGTTCAATTCTAGCCTCGGGTGACTGTCCATGTGGCGTTTGCATGGTCTCCCTGTGTCTACGTACGTTTCCTCTGGGTGCTCAAGTTTCCTCCCACAGTCCAAAGATGTGCAAGTGAGATGGATTGGCCTTGCAAAATTGTCTGTAGAGTCAAAGAATGCATAGGTTAGGTGGATTAGCTTTGGGAATTGCAGGGTTACAGGGATAGGGTAGAAGGATGCGTCTGGGTGGGGTGCCCTTCAGAGGGTCGATGTGGGCATGTTGGGCTGAATGGCCTGTTTCCACACTGTAGAGATTCAATGATTTCATCATCTTCCCTCTTATTGCTTTTTAAGTTATCCTCTGCTAGTTTTTACAGGCCTCCCAATCCTCTGGCTTCCTGCCAATCTTTATATTGTTTGCTCTTTGCTTTTATGCTCTCTTTGACTTCCCTTGTTAGTTATGGTTGCCTCATCCTTCCCTTAATATGTTTCTTTTTCATTGGAATAAATTTCTGCTGTGCCTCCTGAATTACCCAAGAAACTCCTGCCATTGCTGCTCCACAGTTTACCCTGCAGGCTCCCCTTCCAATCAACTCTGGCCAGTTCCTTGCTACTAATCTTAGTGTTACTCTTTGTAGTTTAGTTACCTTAATTGTAATACCATTCTATCTGATTCCACCTTCGCCCTCTCAAATTGCAGTGTGAATTTTATAATGGTATGGTCACTGCCCCTCAGGGTTCCTTCACCTTAAGCTCCCTAATCAGCTCTCTTGTTATACATCCCTAAATCCAGAATGTTTCTGAGTGGGCTTTACCACAAACTGCTCCAAAAATGTTACCTTGCACAGAAACATTTAGCTCATTTCTGTTCCGCATGAACCACCTCATAATTTTGCTCACCTCTCTCTGTCAGCATTAGCCTCTCTATTTCTCCCTCATGCTTATATTGGCACAGAGATGGTTAGCTAATTGGCTAGACAGTTGGTTTGCAATGCAGACTGACACCAACAGTGTGGGATCACATCCTGCACCTGCTGCTGTTACCATGAAGGACTCCTCTGCACCTCCCCACCTCATCTGGGGCTGGGGGCTCTCAGGTTAAACCGCCATGACTCATCTCTGTCTAATGAGAGAGCAGCCCCATAGTCCTCTGGGACAATGATGACTTCACCTTTACTTATGGAGCCTTTGCTTAAGTGCATGCATATATCACAGTTGCTCTCTGTGATTTCAAAATCTTCCAGTGAAGAAGGTTCTGTCTGAATTACCCTTGGTTTCTTGGTGAATGTTTCATAATAATGGTCTATGGTGGATACAGCAAATCCAGAGAAACACTGTCAAAAAAAAACCAAAGAACCGCAGATGGTGGAAATCAGAAATTACTGGAAAAGCTTATTAGGTCTGGCAGCATCTGTTAAGAGAAAGTAGAGTTAACATTTCAGATTCAGTGACCTCTTCTTCAGAACTGAGAGGAAATAAATTGTGAATTAGGGGTTGATATTTGGGCATGTTAAGAATTCATGCTGTAAGGGGAAAGCAACGCAGCACGTGACAATAAATCTTATTTGTTTTCCAAATCATGGAAGTCTCAGGACATGAGCAATTAGTTATCCACCAGTATGGTGAGAATTCTTTCCTCATTGGATCTGAGCAATTGTATGTTCCACACCTCTTGCCTCTGAGAACAAGGTTTTGGGTTCAATACCTGCTCCAGAACTTGAGCACAAAAATCAAGGCTGAGATTCTAGTGCAGTACTGTTGGAACATTGCACTGTGAGGGATCAAATGTTAAACTATGAACCCACCTGTCTGCTTGAGTGAATGTCAAAGATCTCATGGCACTATTTCAAACATCTGCATTTGTGGCCAGTGCCAGGCTGGATGCACATGTCTGCATGATCAAAGCATTCTTTTAAACTCTCACCTGAAGCAAACTATAAATGGATTCAAGTAAAACTATCAGAACTAGAGGAATGCAAGTACATTTGGGAGAAGTGTTTCTTCAGCACATGGAGTAAGCATACCATTTTTCCTGTTGCCATTAACCTCCCTCCCTGAAAACAGTCATTCTCTCTGGTGCTTCACACAGGTTGCAAGCATAAACTAAACCTCTATCTGAAAAAATTAAAATTAGACTTGAATGTGATTTCACTTCCACAGTACATGGTTGACACTTAGTATGTTTTGCAGTGGTCCACCATTTTCAGGTCAACTAGGAACGTTCAATAAATGAAGCCTTGTCACATTGGGTTTGAGGTGGTTTTGTTATGTTTGTGCTAGAGGTTTTGGAATTTTCATCTGTAAAGTTACAGGATCGATTCCATGGCATTATCAGCAACAGGGAGACAGTGTTTGTCCATAATTCCTTCAGGTTGTCATTTACAAATTTTTTTCTACCTGCTGGAGCTTTCTAGGTGACTGTGGAAGATCCATTGAGTGATCTATAAGAGAAAATTGAATATGCAGTTTGTTGGCATTCAACAATCCCACAATCCCGTTTACTTCAATGTCTCTAGAGAATTGAGATAGTTAACTGCAGATAGTGCTGCTAAAATTAAAACTGTGGTGCAATACATTTATGAATTATTTGATTAGCAGTTTTTAGTCTGATTTATTTTAGGTTGGCAGGTTGAGGGCATGGGTTATCCCTTCCACATCACATTTTGTTAGGATCTAATAATGTATTTGGGATAAGTTGATATTAGGAGAAAGTGAGGACTGCAGATGTTGGAGATCAGAGTCGAGAGTGTGGTGCTGGAAAAACACAACATCCGAGGAGCAGGAGAATTGATGTTTTGGGCATAAGTCTGAAGTTAAAGTTAAACTTACATGTGACTTCAGTCCCACAGTACATGGTTCACACCTGATGAAGGACTTATGCCTGAAACATTGATTCTCCTGCACCTCTGATGGTGCTTGACCTGATAAGTCTGTATAGTAATATTTGATGTAGCAGAATTGCCTATTGATTTAGCACCTATGGAAAGAAAAGAATTCGGTAGTGTTTAAAATGCCAAATCTGATTAACGGGATGCGCATTTTTCATAGGTATCAACAAAATTTGTACTAATGAATCAGGAATATGTATCCTTAGGAACTGGTAAGCAGCTTGATGTGTTCCCAGATTATTGACGTATTATTCAAAAAGAAGTTTGAATACTTCTTCTATTTGCAAAGACTGGTGTCACAGCAAGAGATCCAAACCTAACAGTGCTGCCTGACTGTTGGGAGGAAACTGCCTCTCAGGTCACATGCCAGGGCCACAAAGGGCATGAAGTAGCATTTTTGTTTTAAGAATAAATAGTATTTTTTTTTTCTCTTTTTTGCAGTTGAAACTTATGTGAAAAGAATGTCGTTGTCATCTCGGGAGAAGTCTAAAGTTGAAGTACTGAGAAAGAAGACAGCTGAGCCAGCAGCAAGTAATCCTCCAGCTGCCACTGTTAAACCATATCCCAGGCCCAGTGACCGGCTAAATCCAAAAACTATCAATCCAGTAAGTTTCCACACGTTTCCATTTTTCTTTTTATCTGAGGATAACTATAATTTCCATTGTTGTTAATGAAGTTTAAACAGAAAACTGTGCTGTTGGAGGTATGGTTTCAGAAGCCACTACTAATTGTAATATAGATTGTCATGCTCAATGAATATGGCCCTAGAGGCACTATATAAATGAAATTTCATGTAGGAAAGGTTGATTTTGGTAGGAGTACAATATCTAAAGGCCAGCTGTCCAAAAGCTGAAGCGAATGCTGTTTTGCTTTCAAGGTTAATCGCAGGGTTTTTAGTGTATTCAGGGTCTTCACTACAGTTCTTAATTAGTATCAGACTCTGTACAGATTCTATGTCCATAATCAAAAAGCATCCAATATCCAGTTTTACCACCACCACCACCACCACCACCACTCCAGCAGTTAGTATATTGGACATGTATAGTCACAAATTTATGCTGAAGAACCTTACTGTCGAACCATTTCAGCTTTTGCTTGCAATGAATGATACCTGATTTGGTTAGCCAAAGCATCCTACACTAACTGGTTTGGATTGGTGGCAATGAAGTCAGACAATGCTGGAAATACTCATCAGGTCTGGTAACACACGTGAAGAGAGAAACAAGCCAAAGTTTGGGACTTGTGATGATGAACTTGGAGTTGAAAAATAGTAGGAGGGGATATTCTGCGTCAGAATGGCTCCCAGGTACACACATGACCATAATGATGTCTGAGATCAATCTATTGCAGACGGCTTTGTTTCTATTCATTTATACTTGCTGGTTTGAGTTCTTGTTCTTGTTTTATCTGCTTACTGTTGTGCTGGCTGGCTGGTGTAGCAGCCTCCATGTTGAGGCATACACTGATGCCCAACCCCCTCAATGGGGCAGTTGAGATTCCAGACCTGCTGGCTACCCGACTGGGCCTACAGCATTGAGAGTCTGTGCACCTTCTGTAATTGTATAATGATAGCCAATAGGAAGTTGTCCCTGGGAAAATTACTGCCAATGATCTGTGCTGTAACTTTTCTGTGATCTGTGGCGAGCCATAGATTTAAAGTAATTATCAAATGAGAATGAGAACTCTACACAAAATGCCTTGCTAGTCTCTTCTATGGATTGCACATCTGTGTTCTTGTATTTGATACCTCACCCACTGAAGAAAACCACCCTTAATATCATCTTTACCATTTTGTCTGCCTATTCTTCCTTTTACAGGACCTGAGCACGTGCGCTCCAAGGTCATTCACTTACACTACCCCTTTCAATATTCTTTGATTTACTGTTTATTCCATTATTTTGTTTGCCCTTTCAAAATGCACACGCTCATTAATCTCTGAGTTCAATTCCATTTGATACTTTGTGTTGCGTGCAAATTTACCAATTATATCTGCCAAACCTAAGCCTAAGTCATGAATATATGTATCAAAAATAGCAAGGGAGAAAAACTGAGCCTTTTGGAACACTATTGGAAGCAGCTATCCATTTGCAAAAACACATGTAACCCATCACACCTTGTTTTCTATCACTAAGTAAACTTTGGATCTGACTGGCCACATTTCCAATTTTCGCATGGACTTCCATTTTCGTATGTCTGCTCTGTGGGACTTTGTCAAATAGCTTATTGATATCCATGGAGATAACATCCACTGCACTACCCTCATCAATTCTCCTTCTTACTTAGTCAAAGATTCAAGTAATTTAGTAAGACACAATCTTCCCTTAACAAAACCATTCTGAATACCTGTAATTAATTCATGCCTCTAACAAATATGGTGGTTAGTCACACCTTTCAATATTGATTCCAGTAATTCACCCACTACTGAAGGCAGACTGCCCAGCCTATAATTATTGGGCCGATCCATCACACCTTTTTGAGCAGGAGTGTAAGATTTGCCTCCAATTCTCTGATATCTGTATCTCGTGAGGATTGGAAAAATTATCCACAGAGCATCCACTATTTTCTTCCTGGCTTCCTTTCATATCTGCACTTGTAGAAATACAGATTAATCGGGGATAGTCAGCATGGATTTTTTAAGGGAAGGTTGTGTTAAACAAATTCAGTCACATTTACTGAGATAACTAGGAGTGTGGTTGAAGGTAATGTGTTTGATGTGGTCCATGTGGGCTTCAGCAAGGCCTTTCGGATGCTTCATAGCAGACTAGTCCAAGAAAGTTCAAACCTTAATGATCCATGGCCAGGTGCCATGTTGGATTCAAGATTGACTGAGAGGCAGGGATATTTATGTGACTGTAAGTCTGTTTCCTGTGGGGGGTCTACAGGGCTTGCAGGTGGAGCCCTTGCTGTTTGTGGTGTGTATTAATGATGTGGACTTAATTATAGGGGATATGATTAAGAAGTTTGCAGATGACATGAAAACTGTTAGGGTGCTAAATCATTAGGAAGATGGTGGTAAACTGCAGGAGGGCATCAATGGATTAGTCAGGTGGGTAAACAGTGGCAAATGGGATTTTGCTGGGAAATTGTGAGGTAATGCTGTTGTGGAGGGCTAACAGACAAAGGAATGCTTTGAATAGGACCTCAGAAAGTATTGAAGATCAGAGGGACCTTAATGTGCATATCCGTACATCCCTGAAGATAGCAGGGCAAGTAGATAATCTGGTTAAGAAGACAAATAGTGTATTTCTCCAGGCATTAGACAAGGTGCAAAATATAAAAGCAGGGAGGTTGTGATAGAACTGCATAAAATACTGGTTAGGTTACAACTGGAATGCTATTAGCTGTTCTGGTTATAATATTATAACATATTATAACAAACAACCTTATTATAACATTATAATAAGGCTGTGATTGCAACATCCTCTGTGAGGATGCAGAGGAATATTGTCAGAATACAACCTTGGCTGAGGGGCCTGGGTTATATGGGTGGAGCAGTGAAGATTGAAAGGGGACTTGATAGAGGTGTAACATTTTGAAGGGCGTAGATGGGGTAGATTGAAAGGCACTTTTTCCAAGAGTAGAGGAATCAATAACGAGGACATTGATTTATGGTAATGGGTAGAAGGCTCAGAGGGGAATTAAAGAGTGATGTTTTTGTATCTAGAAGGAAGTGGGAGTCGGAGTTCTGCTGGCTAAAAGGGTGGTTGAGTCACAAACTCTCAACATTTAAGTCGTATTTAGATATTCACTTGCATTGTCATAGCCTCCAGGACTATTGGCCATGAGCAAGAACATTTGGTTCGTGTGGAGTCATAGAATCATAAAGATGTACACCATGGAAACAGACCCTTCGGTCCAACCCGTCCATGCCGACCAGATATTCCAACCCAATCTAGACCCACCTGCCAGCACCTGGTCTGTATCTCTCCAAACCCTACCTATTCATATACCCATCCAATTGCCTGTTAAATGTTGCAATTGTACCAGCGTCCACTACATCCTCTGGCAGCTCATTCCATACACGTACCATCCTCTGTGTGAAAAAGTTGCCTCTTAGATCTCTTTTATATCTTTCCCCTCTCACCCTAAACCTATGCCCTCTAGTTCTGGACTCCCTGACCCCAGGGAAAAGACTTTGTCTATTAATCCTATCCATGCCCCTCATAATTTTGTAAACCTCTATAAGGTCAGCCCTCAGCCTCCAATCCTCCTGGGAAAACAGACCCAGCCTGTTCAGCCTCTCTCAGAGAAAGTGAGGACTGCAGATGTTGGAGATCAGAGCTGAAAATGTGTTGCTGGAAAAGCGCAGCAGGTCTGGCAGCATCCAAGGAGCAGGAGAATCGATGTTTCGGGCATGAGCCCTTCTTTGAGAATGAAGAAAGTGTAACAAGCAGGCTATGATAAAAGGTAGGGAGGAGGGACTTGGGGGAGGGGCGTTGGAAATGCGATACGTGGAAGGAGGTTAAGGTGAGGGTGATAGGCCGGAGTGGGGGTGGGGGCGGAGAGGTCAAGAAGAAGATTGCAGTTTAGGAAGGTGGTGCTGAGTTCGAGGTTTGGGACTGAGACAAGGTGGGGGGAGGGGAAATGAGGAAACTGGAGAAATCTGATTTCATCCCTTGTGGTTGGAGGGTTCCCAGGTGGAAGATGAGGCGCTCTTCCTTCGGCCGTCGTGTTGCTATGGTCTGCTGATGGAGGAGTACAAGGACCTGCATGTCCTTGGATTCTGCCTGACCTGCTGCACTTTTCCAGCAACACATGTTCAGCCTCTCTCTCTAGCTCAGATCCTCCAACCCTGGCAACATCCTTGTAAATCCTTTCTGAACACTTTCAAGTTTCACAACATCTTTCTGATAGGAAGGAGACCAGAATTGCACACAATATACCAACAGTGGCCTAACCAGTGTCCTGTACAGCCGCAAAATGACCTCCCAACTCCTGTACTCAATACTCTGACCAGTAAAGGAAAGCATACTAAACGCCTTCTTCACTATCCTATCTACCTGCGACTCCACTTTCAAGGAGCTATGAACCCGCACTCCAAGGTCTCTTTGTTCAGCAACACTCCCTAGGACCTTACCATTAAATGTATAAGTCCTGCTAAGATTTGCTTTCCCAAAATGCAGCACCTCGCATTTATCTGAATTAAACTCCATCTGCCACTTCTCAGTCCATTGGCCCATCTGGTCCAGATCCTGTTGTAATCTGAGGTAACCCTCTTCGCTGTCCACTACACCTCCAATTTTGGTGTCATCTGCAAACTTACTAACTATACCTCTCATGCTCGCATCCAAATCATTTATGTAAATGACAAAAAGTAGAGAACCCAGCACCGATCCTTGTGGCAGTCCACTGGTCACAGGCCTCCAGTCTGAAAAACAACACTCCACCACCACCCTCTGTCTTCCACCTTTGAGCCAGTTTTGTATCCAAATGGCTAGTTCTCCATGTATTCCATGAGATTTAACCTTGCTGATCAGTCTCCCATGGGGAACCTTGTCGAACGCCTTACTGAAGTCCATATAGATCACATCTACTGCTCTGCCCTCATCAATCTCCTTTGTTACTTCTTCAAAAAACTCAATCAAGTTTGTGAGACATGATTTCCCACACAAAGCCACGTTGCCTATCCCGAATCAGTCCTTGCTTTTCCAAATACCGTGTACATCCTGTCCCTCAGGATTCCCTCCAACAACTTGCCCACCACTGAGGTCAGGTTCACCGGTCTATAGTTCCCTGGCTTATCTTTACCCCCCTTCTTAAACAGTGGCACCATGTTTGCCAACTTCCAGTCTCCCGGCACCTCACCTGTGACTATCGATGATACAAATATCTCAGCAAGAGGCCAAGCAATCACTTCTCTAGCTTCCCACAGAGTTCTTAGTTACACCTGATCAGTCCTGGGGATTTATCAACCTTTAACCGTTTCAAGACATCCAGCACTTCCTCCTCTGTAATCTGGACATTTTGCAAGATGTCACCATCTATTTCACTTCTGTCTATATCTTCCATATCCTTTTCCACAGTAAATACAAATGCAAAATATTCATTTAGTATCTTCCCCCAATTTCTGTGGCTCCACACAAAGGCCGCCTTGCTGATCTTTGAGGGGCCCTATTCTCTCCCTAGTTACCCTTTTGTCCTTAACATATTTGTAAAAACCCTTTGGAAGCCAGATCTTAAATTGATCAGCATGGAGACAATGGGCCAAATGGTCTCTTTCTGTGCTGTAAATGTCAGAATCTCAGGATAGAATTTATCCAGCTATGATGGTTTATCCACTTTCAAAGAGGTCAGTCCCTCCAGCAGGTTCTTTCTTACTATACATTTTTATCAAGTAATTCATACTCCCTTTATTTTAACTAGAATGTCTGCATTACCCCTCATTTATGAAGACTGAAACAAAACACTCATTTAGAACTCTGCCTTCATCTTCAGCATTCACACACAATTTAATGTGGAAATCTCCGAGAAGTTCAGCATTTGCTTAGTTATCATCTTACTCTTAATGTACTGCCAAAATTAAGGAAAATCGAAAGCAAGTTTGGAGAAGATTTGTAACTCCGGTTGAGGTTCTGGATGTAAGTTTGCTTGCTGAGCTGGAAGGTTTATTTTCAGATGTTTCACCACCATACTAGGTAACATCATCACTGAACCTCCGGTAAAGCACTGATGTTATGGCCCGTTTTCTGTTTATGTGTTTAGGTTTCCTTGGGCTGGTGATGTCATTTCTGGTGGTGATGCCATTTCCTGTTCTTTTTCTCAGAGGGTGATAGATGTGATCCAAATCGATGTGTTTATTGATAGAGTTCCAGTTGAAATGCCATGCTTCGAGGAATTCTTATGCATGTCTCTGTTTGGTTTGACCTAGATGGATGTGTTGTCCCAGTCAAACTAGTGTTCTTCCTCATCTGTATGTAAGGATACTCGTGATAGTGGGTCATGTCTTTTTGTAGCTAGTTGACCCCTCTACTTATTGGAAAAAGTGCTTTTCAACCTACCCCATCTATGCTCTTCAAAATTTTACACCTCTATCAAGTCCCCTTTCAACCATTTACAATGCAGAGTGATGCAAACAGCAAGGGTTCAATTTCTGTTGAGGTCACCATGAAGGTTCTGCCTTCTCACCCCTCACCTGAGTCTGGTGACCCTCAGGATAAACTCGCCAACAGTTATGTTTGACCAATGAGAGAGCAGCGCTATGATCCTCTGGAACAATGGTGCCTTCACTTTTTTATTTATGTCGTGGAAATTAAATCAACTTGACTCAACTATTAGCAAGAGCAAAGAAAGGAGCATTATTTAAATTCTGCAGAATTGACCCAAGTACATTCAGCTAGATGCCTCAATGTAGGAGCATTGTTCAGATGCTTGCCTTATACTGTTTCTTATCACGCTCTCAAGGGCAAAGACTGGGAAAACTCAAGTTGTTATTCTCTCATCCCCTGCTCTTGGACATAACAGTTCTTCAGCTTTCGCGGAGTTCGATTGTCACAAGGTCGAGTTGAATGTTTACAAAATTCAAACAGAGACAAGCTGGCTGCAGACCGCATCAAAGTATTGTTTACAAAACTCAGCACAGCATTACATTTTAGAAAAGCATTCCCTTTCAAATTTCACAGTAAATGGATAATTTTCCATTACAATTTATTCCAGCTTAAATGTAAAACCTGCATACATAAATGCTTAACAGCCATATGTAAGTATAATCAGAGTTGCCTAAAAGTTGAGCAACTGATCATATACGTACAGTATTTTTTAGCAAAACAAATAGCAGTTGATTGTCACGTTGTATGTCAGTACTGAATTGCTATGTAATAATTAGCAGCTATCAGGAGCACGAGATAATAAATTGAGAAGATTCCTTTAACAGTAATTCTTTAGGATGACACATTAACAGTTTCAAACATCAACTGACTTGAAGTGTACATGTGTAAAAATGAATGTGGTTAATTACAAAACCCAAAGCAGGTGGTTTGATCTTCCTATTCTGGATGGAAAGCTTTAGTTTCTCATCTTGAAACAATGTAGCCTTTGGTACAGCTCTGCCTTCTCCCCTTGATTCTGTTGTGTTAACTGAATACTCCTTATACCATGAGTGGTGATAACTAAGCTGATTTCACTTTCAACTCTTAATCTCAAACTATTAAGTGACCCCTGAACCATTGGTCTAGCATCCCAAGCTAATTCTGTGTTTTACGGTGAAATAGAAAGAAAATACTGTGGAAGCTGGTGTTCTGAAATAAAAAAACGAAATTGCTGGAAACATGCCAGGCTGGGGCTGTTTTCCCTGGAGCGTCAGAGGCTGAGGGGTGACCTTATAAAGGTTTACAAAATTATGAGGGGCATGGATAGGGTAAAAAGGCAAAGTCTTTTCCCTGGGGTCAGGGTGTCCAGAACTAGAGGGCATAGATTTAGGGTGAGAGGGGAAAGATCTAAAAGAGACCTACGGGGCAACTTTTTCACATAGAGGGTGGTACATGTATGAAATGAGCTGCCAGAGGATGTGGTGGAGACTGGTACAATTGCAACATTTAAGAGGCATTTGCATGGGGATATGAATAGGAAGGGTTTGGAGGAATATGGGCTGGGTCCTGGCAGGTGGGTCAGCATGGACAGGTTGGACCAAAGGGTCTGTTTCTATGCTGTACATCTCTATAACTCTGTGGGGAGAGGAGCAGAGCTAATGTCTCAACATCTGGGGGAGAGGAGCAGAGCTAACATCTCAACATCTGTGGGGAGAGGAGCAGAGCTAACATCTCAACATCTGTGGGGAGAGGAGCAGAGCTAACGTCAACATCTGTGGGAGAGGAGTAGAGCTAACGTCTCAACATCTGTGGGACAGGAGCAGAGCTAATGTCTCGACATCTGTGGGGAGAGGAGCAGAGCTAACATTCTCAACATCTGTGGGGAGAGGAGTAGAGCTAACGTCTCAACATCTGTGGGGAGAGGAGTAGAGCTAACTTCTCAACATCTGTGAGGACAGGCGCAGAGCTAACGTCTCAATATCTGTGGGGAGAGGAGTAGAGCTAATGTCTCAACATCTGTGGGGAGAGGAGTAGAGCTAACTTCTCAACATCTGTGGGACAGGAGCAGAGCTAATGTCTCGACATCTGTGGGGAGAGGAGCAGAGCTAACATTCTCAACATCTGTAGGGAGAGGAGTAGAGCTAACGTCTCAACATCTGTGGGGAGAGGAGTAGAGCTAACTTCTCAACATCTGTGAGGACAGGCGCAGAGCTAACATCTCAACATCTGTGGGGAGAGGAGTAGAGCTAATGTCTCAACATCTGTGGGAGAAGAGCAGAGCTAACGTCTCAACATCTGTGGGAGAGGAGTAGAGCTAATGTCTCAAGTCTGATATAACTTTTCTTTTAAACCAAGCCAATTTCTGAAGAAGAGTCACGTTAAATTCAAACATTAATTCTTTTTCTATAGAAGCTGCCAAACTGAATTTCTTTTATTATTTGATGTTTTTCTCCATGTCCAAACATGAGTTTCCTGTCAGGGCAGATTGTGCATTGGCTAGTTAAAGGTTTCCTTAAAGAATAACGGGAACCTAAATGGACCAGCACTTTTCTTTCAAACCCAAGCCTATTTCTGAAGAAAAGTCGTGTTAAATTCGAACATTAATTCTTTCTCGATAGAAGCAACCATTTTGAGAAGTCCGATCAATAGTGCTGCTTGTGAGCAGATGGTTTCAGTTTTGTTCCTCCACAAATGTGTCCCCACAAACATAAAGCCAGATTACTCTCTGCAGAAAATATAAGTGGAGGCTGTCTGCTACATCTCCCAACTGATGATGATTCTCTGTACGCTTATCAAACTGACAGATGCAGAGTTCTCTGTTTTTATATATTAACTTTATCAACAATATCTTTGCATTCACCCAACTGATGCCAGAAGGTTTCGCTCCACCTTCTTTCTAATAAAGTCTGATGAAGAAAAGGCAGAATTTTTGGGTTCTGACAGTTGTGGAAATGGAGATGGAAAGTTTTGTGTAAACCTATTTTTGCAAGTAGGAGAAAGTGAGGACTGCAGATGCTGGAGATCAGAGTCGAGAGTGTGGTGCTAGAAAAGCACAGCAGGTCAGGCAGCATCCGAGGAGCGGGAGAATCAACATTTCGGGCATAAGCCCTTCGTCAGGAATGAGGCCTGTGAGTGGGGACTGAGAGTTAAATGGGAGGAGGTGGGATTTGGGGAAAGGTAGCTGAGAAAGCGATGGGTGGATGAAGGTGAGGGAGAATGTGGTAGGTCAGAGGGGGGAGTGATGGACAGGTCCTGAATGCGGTGCCGAGTTGGAGGCTTGGGACTGGGATAATGTTGGGGGAGGGGAAACGAGGAAGCTGTTGAAATTCCTGTAAGCAGGCTGTATGGAGATGTAATTACACACCACTGGAGCAGGTGGGACTCCAACCCAGGTCTCTTGGTCTGGGGGTAGGGATGCTACCACTGTACCACAAGGGGTCCCTGGGAATGGTAATGAACTGTAACTAGAAGTAGTGCTTTCAGCTGGTATGCCGTTATCTGCATTCCTGCAACCAGCTGCTTTCTGCAGGGTGGGGGAAGGCAGGACCTGACGATCAACACAATTTGGAATTGAAGACCAATTAATCCTGTTAATTGTCTCATTAGCGAATTAAGGGCTTGTTTGGGTTTGGTGGTGATGTATTGATGTATGACTGGTCAGGGACAGATCAGATGCATGGACATGACAACTCAATGATAAGCCAGTTATGAGGGCTCTTGTGGCACGTTGGTAGTGTGTCTAACTCTGGACCAGAAGGACTGGGTTCAAGTTCCACCTGCTGCAGGGGGTCTAATGACATTGATGATAAAGTTCGATAAGAAAATATCTATGTAGGGCATCATTGACTGCATCTATGTGTCCATCAAGCCATTGGCTGACGAACCAAAGCGATTCATCAACAGAGGTCTTTCCTCTCCGTTAATCTCCAACTGGTCCATGAGTACAAGAAGATCCTCCTGTATTGTGTGTGGTGACCTTTCTGGGAACTACCAGGAATTGTTCCTTCAGCAGGCAGGCTGCCAGAACTGAACATTCCTCCCTTAAACTGCTGTGGATGATTCTCAGGATTCAGACACTGGCTCTTGTAGAGCAGACTGTGCTTCCCTTCACAGGACTCTGAGACTCTGGCACAAAGCTACCAAAACTGAAACCATCTACTCACAAGCAGCACCATTGAGCGGGCTTCTCAAGATGTAATGCTGCTGCTTGGAGCAGTTGTGTGGTGCCCTGTGCAGTGCTCCTGCTAGGCTCTTGTGGTGCTCTTCAGTTTCCATTATCCGGCTGCATAGAGAGGTGTACATGTTGAAGTGGATGGGTACCTGGAACAACATAGTTTATTGGAAGAAGAGGAAGATACAGAACATAGTTTCTGCAGGAACAAAGATGACCAGGTCAGGATAGGTTTCTGGTTACATCAGATTTATGTCAGTAATTCAAGATAATCAGAGTAATGTTCTGAAGAAGGGTCACTGGACCCAGAATGTTAACTTTGATTTCTCTCCACAGATGCTGCCAGACCTGCTGAGCTTTTCCAGCATTTTTTATTTTTGTTTCTGATTTCCAGCATCAGCAGTTCTTTTGTTTGTTCAGAGATAATATGGTCTAGGCACTTTCAGCTGAACCGTTGTAGCCTGGGAAACAGCCTGACCTGGTTCTGTCTTTGAACTGCGCCTGAGGGCACTTGCAATGAAGATACAGCTCGGTATTGACATATTCTCAACATTAGTGAATGTTGGAGATCTGTCTAGAGGGTTTGTTATTCCCCCTTCAATGACCCTGATTGTTCAGATGCACATGGTGTTTGTCCTCATCCTGAGGTGCTGTTAAAACTACCACTGGAGTCCGCCACACTAGTGACTCCACAGGAGTGACCTCTGTCATTGGGCTTGCTGCATCGATAGTCCATCAGTCTGAAAGATCAAGGAACCCCAATAAAGTTAGTAGCCTTAACCTCCTCATTGTGTCTCTGCCCTTTGCTGGTATTCTTGTTGGCTGCAGAGCAGCATTTGTTGGGGCAAATCCACCTCATCTCTGTCCCATCAGCCTACTGGCTTGTTCATTTTATAATGTATGCACAAAATGCAGCCCACATCAGTGCATTGCTTATGTAAGTACAGTATATTTGAGTGCACTTACTCACAGCTGTTCACAAGGTTGGTTATTCTCTCAAGGTCGGCAAAACCTGTGTGTATAAAACCCTGAACCATGGGATTCCACCAGCCAGAGAGAGGACCTGAGGACCTTCCTTTCCACCTCACAGGCCAGAAGAACCTCAACATCAGTGTTGCAGAATAAAGGGGCAACCTGTTCTGGGTGCCAGTTTTCTGCCTCTTCTCCTTAAACACTGGTGCTCACCCTCCACCCCCCCCCCACCGTGCAACCCTGCCTCTACCCCCAACAAACTGCTTCTAGAGAGCTGTCACACTTTGGCCTAAGTCTGTCCACCACCAAGAAGTTCCTGTTGGAATTTCCAATGTGGCCATGATGTTCACATTAGCTACCCGCCAACTTCCCATCCTGTCTTCCAATCGGTCAGAGCTGCCTTGGCATGACCAGTAAGATTCTGCCTTGAGCTTACAATTTTTGCACTTCAGAAATATTTCATATAGAAATGATTTATTCATATTCCATCAAAGCTTTGAATGCAAGGCCTGTTTCAGGAGTGATGTTTCGTTAGCTAACAGCCACAATCGCTTCCATTCAGACAGCCTAAATCACTTTGCTATGCTGCCTTCTACTGTTAGCACTTTCAAATATTTCCCTTAATGCTCTGTGCTGCAAGTAACATCTTCACTAATGTGTCAGAGAATCCAAAGACACTTCTAATTACTACTCCCAAGCTGATGCACCTCTGCCATTTTGCTGAGAAGTAAAGTAGTTCTTTAAAATATTGTACCAGTGCAGTATTTCTCTCTCATGAGAGTCCGCGTGTTGACAGAGGTTTTGTAGCCTTCAGAATACTCTGCGTAACTTGGGTTCTCAGAGGGTTTTGTGTTAGTGGGTATTTGGATTGCCATGCAACAAATCTGCCAATGGGAGGATCTTTGGCCCAATGATGTGATTGTTCAGAGATTGCGAAAGTTCAGACTGTACAATGGGAGCTACTAGGCTTTAGAAGTAGCATTCAATTTGCTCAAATGCAGTAATGCTTCTCTTCAGCTTCTGACAGTATCTGTTTTTCAAAACATTTGCAGCATTAAGAGTACAAATTGCTTTTGTTCCCTCTCTACAAGGATTACTAATTGCATTTTGCTATTTGAAAATAAAACTGTTTTATTACAGCAGACTGCTGTTCATTTACTACTCTGGAGATACAATCATAACAAGTAAAACTTATATGAAGCTGTCAGATTAATTTATGTCAAACTCCAGCTTCCATAACCAGAGGACATCATCATTGTTGCAACCTCCAACATCTCTACAAAATCTTGAGAAATGCCAGATATCTTCCTCCAACTTGGCCTATCATTAGCCCATGTTTTGTAGAAAAATTATGGTGATATTGATAGATTTCTTCATTTTTGCTGATTAAAATGTCCGCCTACTTATGTGAAAAATAGGTACGCATGAACTGCAAATCACCACAAGTTGCTGATTTACAGTGCTCCCTCGTTAGCCTCTCAGAAATTACAACTTGTTCTCAAGCTCCTCATGTCTTTTATGAAATTACTGCATCTGCTCGTTAATTGCTAAATGAAACTCATTGTAGAACAATGGAATGTTGAGAGCTGTTATGGAACAGTGGTAGTGTCCCCACGTCTGGACCGTGAGGCCCACACTCCAGTCCCAACTGCTTTAGAAATGTCCAATTGCATCTTTGAACAGGTTGAGTAGAAAACACCAAGCACAGTAGAACAAGTACTTTAATTGAAAGTCTCCTTTTATGTAAGAGATTTATGTACCTGCAGTGCCTTTTTACACCCCTGGCCCTGGAAAGAAACAGTTTATTATCTGCAAGTAAACAAGTTCCTTATTTTTTCTTTCTCTTCTTTCTTTTTAATCCAATTGTCCTTCCCCTTTATTTTTCTTCACCTGATTTGATTCTAATGTCGTCTTCTTCATTTCTTGATTTCTTTCTTAATCTTTAAATGTCACTGATTAAGGAAATAGATTAGGGACCCATTGTTTACCAGTGTCCCAGATGCCCATTTTCCTTGTTACACCACAATCACCTTGCAGCTACAGGGATTTGTAGGGCAAAATCATTTTCAAGCTGACAGTGGGACCAATCTCTAAACAGTAGAGCAGGTAAGAAATGCTTCATTCGAACAATACCAATATTACCTGGCTATTGCTTTAATAACAGCTGTCCACTTATTCACCATGAGAGTAAGTGGACAGCTAATATTCATCAGGAGAAAAGCACAAATGTAGAATTCTAGCCCATACCTTTTTATTTTTCTGAAATTTTGATTGTAGACCAAAGTGGGAAAACAACAGTTTTAAAAACATAAGGATTGTTGAAAGATTGCTGCACATTTTTAATGCAAGTACCCCAACTCTGATTGTAAATGCCGTTCACTCAGCTGTTGCTCAAACACTCGTGAAAACCTAGTGATGTGCTGGAGCCAAAGGATGGCAAGCAAGTTGCTGATTGGTCTGTGGATTAGTGACCAGTCACTAATAATAGGCCTGGCAACAACTATGTGATTGGCTCCAGATAGTCAAATCTTTTCTCTGCAGTAATAAGCATCTCATTACTGAAGATGGCCCATTTGTTTCCCTTTTTGCAATTGCTGAAGCTGTGACTTTTAATTGATATGTGAAAAACCTTTATAAGTCACCTTATCCCTCCTGAAAACAAATGAAAGTACCTGCAGAAGGAAGATTGAGAAGCAATGTTCCGATTTGTACAAAAGTCATTTCAGTGATCTTTGTGGACAGGGACCACTAAACTGCCTTCCCAGTCTTTCCCTCCGTAAGACAAGAAGACATTGGAACAGAAGTAGACCATTCAGCTCATTGAGTCCACTCCACCATTCAATGAAATCATGATCTGATAATTATGAACTCCACTTTCCTGCCTGTTCTCCGTAACCCTTATTCTTTTACTTATTAAAAATGTCTACCTCAGCCTCGAATATACTTACTGACTTAACCTTCACAGCCCTCTGTGGTAAAGAATTCCTCAAATTCATTACCCTCTAAGAGAAAAAGTCCTCCTTATTTCTGTCTTAAATGGGCAACTTCTTCCTCTGAGGTTTTACCCTCTGCTCAAAGACTCACCCACAAGGAGAAACGATCCGTTTGCATCTACCCTGTTAAGTCTTTTAAGAATCTTCTCATTCTTTTAAACTCCAATGAGTATAAACCCAACCTTTTCTCAGAAAATCTCTTCATACTGAGGATCAACCTCGTGAACCCACCCATAATGTTCAGGTCATGTTTCCTATCTATGTCTGTATGTGTACGAAGAGGTTAGTGTTTTACCCAGAACAGTTACAAATGCTGACAATTCATAATTATTTATCTGTATCTAGAACCTTTGTTTGTAATAAATAGTAATTCTTGTTAAGTACAGAAATCTAGTCCGTACTTTTTGTCAGCATGAGTCTGCAAGTTGGAGATATTGGGGAAATTCTCCTTTCTTTATGAAATCTTCAACTTTTGTAACCACTCCAGGAACAATGTGGCTTTTTAATTGCAGGCTGTCCCAGTGATGCAGCATTTGCTGTCCTGGGAATCTTGTCATATTTTTGACATAAATTGCACAGCGTGCAGTCAGTGTCCAGTGTAATGTATCATCTTTATGTGTCTGGGAGAAAGATCGCAAGGTAATAACTTTGGAGTGACTATTTTGTATTTTATTTGGTTCTGAAGGGGAGTGGTACTGGACTCAATGTTAACTGCTTCTCTTTCCACAGTTGTTACCAGACCTTCTGAGTTTCTCCATCACGTTCTATACGATGTCTAGCATCTTTAATATTTTGCTCTAATATATTGATGAATATGGAAATACTTTATGACTCCAAAATAACATGTTATAAATGATGCTTTCTTTCAGTTCAGTGACCCACTGAGACAACAATCTATATTTGCTGCAGCATATTCTAAAAGAGAGATTCCGTGCAGGTAATTCCTGGAAAATAATTTATTGATACCTGACAATGATTGTAGGCGTCATCTAAAGGATGGATTTGGGTAACATCAGAAATTACTTGAAATCAATGGTTGACCTAAGATGTCATTGCATCATCCTTTAATTGTTGTTGTTTTGTATAAATATGCTGATAATTTTGTTAATCAGTTTTTAGTATCATTCTGTGTGAATCAAAAAAACTTACAATTCATTCTGCGGTATTCTCTCAGATATTTTAATTAAATTATTTGATAACGTCAGTATAGTTCACATGTTTTAGTGCAGGTTTTCCGAAGTGGGGTCTTGAGTCAAAATTAAGATCACTAGCTCCGAGGAAGTAATGGTTGAAGTGGAGCTCTGACCAAAGTGAACAGCTATAAGGCACCTTTAAATCCTTGCTTTTCTTTTCACATTGTGCATGTGACCTAAACACTTCTACTTCAAGGCCTTGTAAATTTTAAACCCACCATGAAATCTTCACATAACCATCTATTCCATACCGCAAGCTTTCACAGGTCTTCTCCCTTCCCACAATCTCACAGGTCTGCCCTACCACCACGAACCCTTAAAGTTCAGGGGACCATGACAATGTTTGATCCTTGAAATGAGGTTGCATTGTAAATTTTAATTATTATAAAAGCAAACATAATCTCCTATGGTAATACAAGAGATTACTGTTGCTCAAGTTAATTGGTCATTCATTTTTCAACACAGAACAGTACAGCACAGTACAGGTCCTTCAGCCCTTGATGTTGTGCTGACCTTTTATCTTTCTCTAAAATCTAACTAACCTACATAGCCTATATTTTACTATCGTCCATGTGCCTACCCAGGAGTGACTTAAATGCCCCTAATGTATCTGACTCTACTACCAATGCTGGCGGTGAATTCCACGCACCACCACACTCGGAGTAAAGAACCTACCTCTGACATCTCCCCTAAACCTTCCTCCAATCACCTTAAATTATGTCCCCTCATGATAGCCATTTCTGCCCAGGAGTGAAAATCTCTGGCTATTTGTTCTATTTATCCTGCTCATCATCTTGTACACCTATGTTATTCAGGTAAAAAATGAGGTCTGCAGATGCTGGAGATCACAGCTGCAAATGTGTTGCTGGTCAAAGCACAGCAGGTTAGGCAGCAACTCAGGAATAGAGAATTCGACGTTTCGAGCATAAGCCCTTCATCAGGAATAATGTTATTCAACTCTCATTCTACTTCGCTCAATTAAGAAAAGCTCTAGCTCTCTCTCTACTCTTCTTCATAAGACATGCCCTCCAGTCCCAGCAGCATTTCTGGTAATCTTCTCTGCACCCTCTCTAAAATTTCCACATCCTTCCTGTAATGAGGCGACAAGAACAGAACACAATATTCCAAGTGTGGTCTAACCAGGGCTGTATAGAGCTGCAGCAAAACTTCACGGCTCTTAAACTCAATCCCCCGCTAATGAAAGCTTACACATTATATGCCTTCTTAACACCCCTATCAACTTGGGTGGCAACTTTGAGGGATCAGTGTACATGGACCCCAAGATCCCTCTGTTCTTCCACACTGCCAAGAGTCCTGCCTTTAACCCTGCATTCTGCATTCAAATTCAACCTTCCAAAATGAATCATTTCGCACTTTTCCAAGTTGAATTCCATCTGTCAGTTCACAGTCCAGCTCTGCATCATGTCAATGTCCCGTTGGAACCTACAACAACCTTTCACACCATCTACAACTCCATGAACCTTAGTGTCATTGGCAAACTTACTAACCGAACCTTCCACGCCCTCGTCCAAGTCATTTATAAAAATCGCAAAGAGCAGAGGTCCCAGAATAGATCCTTGTGGAACACCACTAGTTACTGAGCTCCAGGCTGAATACTTTCCATCTACTACAACCCTCTGTTTTCTATGGAACCACCAATTCTGTATCCAGACAGCCAGATTTCTCTGTACCCCCTGCCTGCTTACTTTCTGAATGAGCCTACCATGGGAAACCTTATCGAATGCCTTGCTAAAATCCATATACACCACATCAACTGCTCTACCTTCATCAATATGTTTTGTCACAATCTCAAAGAATTCAATTAGGCTTCTGAGGCATGACCTGCCCCTCACAAAGCCATGCTGATTATCTCTAATCAAACTATACTTTTCCAAATAATCACAAATCCTGTCTTTGAAAATCCTTTCCAGTAATTTGCCCACCACTGACATAAGACTGATTGTTCTGTAATTCTCAGGGTTATCCCTGTTCCTTTTCTTGAACCAGGGAATAACATTTGCCATCCTCCCATCATCTGGTACTACTCCAGTGGACAGTGAGGACACAAAGATCATCGCCAAAGGCCCAGCAGTCTCTTCCCTTGCTTCCTGTTGTAACCTTGGGTATATCCCATCTGGCCCAGGGGACTTACCTATCCTCAAGTTTTTCAAAATTTACACAACATCCTCATTCGTAACATCAACTTATTCGAGCATATCAGCTTGATTCACACTGTCCTCATAAATGTCAAGGTTCCTCTCAGGAGTGAATACTGAAGCAAAGTATTCCTTAAGGACGTCCCGTACCTCTGACTCCAGTTCCCTCCACTATCCCTGATTGGCCCTACCCTCATTCTGGCCATCTTCTTGTTCCCCACATAAGTGGAGAACACTTAGGGTTTTCCTTAATCCTATCCACCAAGGCTTTTTCATGCCCCCTTCAAGCTGGTCTAAGACCATTCTTCAGTTCCTTCCTGGCTACCTTGTAACCCTCTAGAGCTCTATCTGATCCTTGTTTTCTCAACCTTTAAGTGAGCTTCCTACTTCCTCTTGATTAGATGTTTCAGTTCTCTAGTCATCCAAGGTTCCTTCACTCTACCATCCCTTCCTTGCCTCAGTGGGACAAACCTATCTAGCAATCGCAGGAAATGCTCCCTAAACAACCTCCATTTCTGCTGTGCATTTTCCTGAGAACATCTGATCCCAAGTTATGCTGCATAGTTCCTGCCAAATAGCATTGTAATTTCCCCCTCTCTCAATTAAATACACTCCCGTACCATCTGCTCCTATACCCCTCTGTGACTTCAGTAAAAGTCATGGAATTGTGATCACTATCACCATAATGCACTCCCACCAAGACATCAGACACTTGGCAAGGTTCATTTGCCAAGTACCAAATACAATATGGCCACCCCTCTAGTTGGCTTAACTACATATTGAGTCAGCAACCCTTCCTGGACACACCTGACAAAAACTGTTCCATCCAAACTATTTGAACTAAGGAGGTCCCAATCAATATTAGGGAAGTTAAAGTCACCCATGACAACAACCTGCCTCCCAATTTGCTGCGCCGTGTCTCCGTTGCTATTTTGGGGTGGGGGGGGAGGGGGGAAGGGAAGGTGGCTGTACAAAATTCCCAGGAAAGTGACTGCTCCTTTCCTGTTTCTAATGTCCACCCACACTGATTCTGCGGACAAACCCTTCTCAACGACCTCCCTTTCTACAGCTGTGATACTACCCCGATTAACAATGCCACAACCCCACCTCTTTTACCTCCCTCCCTATTCCTTTTGAAACATCTAAACCCTGCAACATCCAACAAACTTTCCTGCCCCTGTGACATCCAAGTCTCCGTAATAGCCACATTTGAGAGAGTGGGGCTGGAAAGACACAGCTGGTCAGGCAGCATCCAAGGAGCAGGAGAATCGACGTTTCAGGTATAAGCCCTTCATCAGGAATCAGCATCATTATTCCAAGTACTGATCCATGCTCTAAGTTCATTTCCCTTATTCCTGACACTTCTTGCATTAAAATAGACACACTTCAACCCATCACACCGACTGCAACTTTGCCCTATTAACTGTCTATCCTTACTCAAAGACTCTCTGCACACTGTATCTGTTTGTTCACCAGCGATCCCATCCTGTGATCCATAGCTCCAGTTCCCATCTCCCTCCCAAACTCTAGCAAACCTTCCACCCAGGATATTGGTACCCCTCCAGTTCAGGTGTAACCCGTTCTCCATGTATATGTCCCACCTTCTCTCGAAGGTATCCTAATGACCCACAGACCTGAAGCCCTCCCTCCTATACCAGCTGTGCAACCGCATTTTCAGCTGCACTTGCTCTCCGTTCTTAACATTACTAGCTCACAGTAATCCTGAGATTACTACTCTGCTTGTCCTGCTTTTAAGCTTCCAACCTAACTCCCTATATTTATTTTTCAGGTCCTCATCCCTTTTCCTAGCTACGTCATTGGTACCAATGTGTATCACGATTTCTGGCTAGTTTCGCCGCCCGCGCCCCCCACCCCCCACCCCTGCTTAAGAATCCTGTAAATTTAATCTGAGACATCCCTGACCCTGTCACCTGGGAGGCAACATACCATCTAGGAGTCTCATTCACGACCACAGAATCTTGTGTCTGTTCCTCTAACCATTGAATCTCCTATCAGTATCGCTCTCCTATTTTCCCCCCTTCCCTTCTGAGCCACTATAACCCCCACCTGCATTCACCTCTCTCAGTGCCATTTTGTAACATGTTTCTTGCTTTAAATAATAAACAATTATGAGAGTGATTTCTTATATGAAGTGTTTTGAAACATCCTTTGGGACATCTGAAAATGCTTATGCATTGCTTTGGATTTAAAATTGGATTTCTTCTTATGTTATTGTTTTTGTGCACATCTTTTTCCATCAGGTTATTTCATGGTTCAGTGAGTCATAGACTACAATGGGATCAGCCACCAGAGACTGTTTGCTTTGACCCTCTTCTTATTACCTTAGCTGAGGTAAGACTGACTCACTTCATTATGCTTTTACTCTGTCCATCACGGAACCATGCAGGCTCGAGCATCAATCCCTGAAGCATTCCACTCAGTTCATTCTTGACAACACCTGTTTTCTGTTTTCATCCATTTCCTGAAGCAGATCAAGAGGTCAGCTAACACTGCAGCCCAACATGGGGAGATTGGGCCAGAATTTACAAAGAAAATGTACGTTCACACTGTTATGAATGTGCAAATTAGTCTCCAACTTGTGGTAACAGAGTGATGTCCAGTGAACTGAAAATTGCTACAAGTCGCTTGACAATTTATGCTATTCTGCTGTTGATATTTTCCAATCAACCTGTTTAGAGATGTTTTGCACATCCCTGAAGCAGGTAGAATTTTAACCCAGGCTTCCAGGTTCTGAGGTAGGGACACTACCACGACTGTTAGAGTGCACCTTATGGCAGCTTCAGTCAGTCTGTGACTCCATGAGACATTTTCTTTGGCATCGTGGTGGGTCTGACCTGGGATTCCAATATGGGGGGTGGGTCATGGAGAACTGTTATTCTGAACCTTTTATCTCTTCATTTTTCTACTGTATTATTATAATTTTGTACTTTTGAAGGTGTTTAATGCTGGGACTTTTTATTTCTTTATTTTCTATTTTTGTTTCTTAAGAATTTGTACCAAGAATCTGTACCTAAGTAGAGCGAGCTCCAGCCCACCCTCTCCTCCCCACCTCTTTGACCTGACTTACCTGACCATCTTCCTTCTCACCTATCTGCTTCACCCTTCCCACTGACCTATCACAATAACCTCCACCTGCATTCACCTCTCGCCATCCACCTATATTTCCTTACACTCGCTCCCTTTATTTATTTCTCAGCCTCCTTTCCCCCTCCCTAGTTCTGAGGTAAGGTCCCAACCCACAACATCACCTTTCCTACTCCTCTGATGCTGCGCCTTTTTATCCACTCCATAGCTAGGTGCCTTTGTACCTAAGTCGGTGCAATAAATGCTGACTTGTAAGCTTTTCCCTTACTTGTGTGAGTACATGTGACAATACGGCTAATTCAGTTCAATTCAACAGGAATTACGTTGCCCATAACTCTCCGTTAGTTTAATGAAGTTACTACATTTGCCATTTAATTCTTCATTTAACTTGCCAAGGAGTGTTAAGTCTAAATAATAGCCTAAGTACCTTTAATTGTATTCATAGTTTTTAATGATGGACAATCAATCAGTGGCTCAGAAAATGAACAGTTCCAAATGTGGAGTCTCATTTTTAGCAACATAATGAATTGAGATTTCAAAACGTTAAATATTTCACATTTTAAAACCATCTTTCCTGTATCTCATTTTATTGTTTCTCAACATCAAATGTTTTCTCTCTTTCTATTCCTGATTTTACTTTCATTCATCTATTATATTTTTATTCTATTCTCAAGATTTGGATGTCACTGTCTAAGCCAGAAATTATTGCTCATCCCTAATTGACCTTTGTCCCGAGCCAAACTCTTCCAGTACAGCTACAATACTGACGCCTAGCTGGTAATGTGGAAAATTGCTCAGGTCTGTCCTGTGCACACAAACAGGACAAATCCAACATGGCCAAATACTGCCTTATCAGTTTAGTTTTGATCATTAGCAAAGCAATGGAGTGCTTTGAAGCAGCACTTGTTTAATACTTGGGCCACTCAGTTTTTGACCTCATTACAGGCTTAGTTCAAATATGAACAAAAGATCAGAGCTCCAGAGTTAAGGTGGGAGTAATTGCCCTTGACTTCAAGGCTGCATTTAACTGGCTGTGGCATCAAGGAACCAGAACAAAACTGGAATTGACTGGAATTGGTAGGAAAACTGGTGGTTAGAATCTTACCTCAACACAAAGAAGATGGTTGTGGTTGTTGGAGGTCAGTCATTTTGATTCCAGAATATCTCTAACAAAGTTCCCACGGATGGTGTCCTTGGCCCTACCATTTGAGATGTTTTATGAATGATATTCCCTCCACTTTAGTGATGATTGCACAGTGTTCAATGACACTCACCTCAACTCAGATGTAGAAGCAGTCTTGTGTCCAAATTCAACAAGAACATAAGATATGGGAGCAGTATTAGGCCATTCAGGCTATCGCGTCTGCTCCACTATTGATGTTTCTCAACCCCATTCTCTTGTCTTCTCCCCATAATTCTTGATTCCCTTACTAATCAAGAATTACCAATCTCTATCTTAAGTACACTCAATGACTTAGCTTCCATAGCCTTCTGAGGCAATAGGTTCCACAGATTCACCACCCTGTAGCTGAAGAAACCCCTCCTCATTTTAGTTTTCAAGCATCGTCCCTTCGCTCTGAGGCTGTGCCCTTAAGTCCTAGTCTCTCCTACTAATGGAACAACTTCTCCACATCCACCCTACCCAGGCCTCTCCTCAAGCTTCAATGAGATGCTCTTTGTCCTTCTAAACTCCATGGAGTACAGAACCAAAATCCTGGACAATATCCAGGCTTTGCCTGACAAGTGGAAATGCTGTAGTTCCAAATCGGGATGTGTATGACTTGAAGGAAAACTTGCAGGTGGTGATGGTGTTCCTAAACATCTGCTACTCTTGTCACGCCAGGTGGTAGAGGTTGAGTGTGGGGTAGAGAGGGAGGAGCTATCAAAGGAGTGGGGAGTTGATGCAGCATAGATGGTACACAATGCTGCAACGATGGTGGAAGAAAGTGAATTTCAAAACTGATGGATGGGGTGCTAATCGTCGACTGTTCTGTCCTGGTTGATATAGAGCTGAATAAGTATTGTTGGAGCTGCAGTCATCCAGGTGAATAGAGAGTATACCATTATAATCCTCACTTGTGCCACACATATGATGTATAGGCTATCAGTAAATGCTTAGAGGCTATCCTTGCTGCAGAATTCTCAACCTTGGAGCTGGAAATTCAGTCTTCTCCTCAGCCTTCCCTGTCTTTATCAATTGAGCGAGAGCTGTGAGGGGTGAGAAAAGTCTGCGGTGGCATGGTGGCTCATTGCACAGCACTGCTGCCTCAGCACCAGGGCCCTGGGTTTGATTCCAACCTTGAGTGACTATGTGGAGTTTGCATGTTCTCCCTCTGTGTTGGTTTCCTCCTACAGTCCAAAGCTTAGGTGGATTGGCCTTGCTAAATTGCCCATAGTTTTCAGATATGTACAGGTGAGATGGGTTATTCATGCTGGGTTACGGAGCTAAGGTGAGGAGCTGGGCCTGGGTAGGATGCTCTAGAGTATTGATGCAGACTCAATGGGCTGAATGGACTGTCCCTGTACTATAGGGATTCTGTGATTCTAGTTGTGTTCTTTGAAGATGTGACCCAGGAACTGGATGAGGATAGTGCTATGGACTTTCAGAAAGCATTTAATATGGTGCCACTTGCCAGGTTGGTTAGCAAATTGAAATGTTTGGAATTGATGGGTCCTTGGCAGCATGTATTGGATATTGAAACAGAGGATAGATATGGATGGGCATTTCTCAAATTAGAGATAAGTTTCAAGTGTTGTTCCCCAGGGATCTGTACTGGGACCCTTGCTTTTTCTGATTTTTGTAAATGATTTGGAGATGGGTGTTGAGGGTAAAATATCTAAATTTCAGATGATACTAAGCTAGGGTGAATAGTGAATTGAGGATAATGCTGAGCGACCTTAGAGAGACATTGACAAGTTGGCCAAATGGACAGACACTTGGCAGGTGAATTTCAATGCAGAGAAATGTGGGGTAATGCATTTTGGTAGAAGTAACATGGCAAAGTTATACAGGCTCAATGGTACAGTTTTGAGGGGGATACAGGAGCAGAGGGACGTTAGGGTTTAAGTGCGTAATTCACTGAAGATAGACAGGTAAGTTGAAACATTGTTAAGAAGGGTCATAGTATCCTTGGGATTATAAATAGGGGCTTAGAGTATAAAAGCCAGGAAATGATACTGCACCTCTTCAAATCATGGGTCAGACCATATTTAGTGCATTGTGTTCAGTTCTGGGCACCTTACATAATGCAGGATGTTAAACCTCAGAGAGAGTGCTCATGAGACTTAGTAGAATAACACCACAAATGAGAAACTTTAGATGCAAGGCTTTTCTCCTTCGAGCAGAGACATCTAAGAGGTGATCTTATTGAGACGTTCTAAATTATGAACAATTTTGACAAGGTAAAGAAAGATATTCCTTTTCCACCAGTTGGTATGCCAGTAACTAGGCGTCACAATTTCAAGATTGTCAGCAAGAAAGCTGGGCATGAGATGAAAAACTTCTTCAATCAGAGTTGTTAGGATTTGGAATGTGCTGGTTGGAAGAATGGTAGAGGCAGATTCCAAAGGCGGTTTCAAAAGACAGCTGAATATATATTTAAAAGTAATAAATTCAGAGGGCTACGGAGGTAGCACTGCAGAATGGGAGTAGCTCAGGAGCCAGTACAGACAAGAGGGGTCAAGTGGCCTCCTTTGGTACTGTAAAATTCGATAATTCATAAGTTTGATGCTTTCAAAGTTGATTGAGATGGTAACTTTTGTCTTGTAAATATTTTAATCAACCTGTTCAGATATGTTGTGATACACATCTGAGCAGGTGGGACTTGAATCCAGGCCTCCTGGCCTAGAGATAGGGACATTACCACTGTGCCACACAACAGCCCCCAAAACACAAATTTTTGTGTTGTTTTGAGATGCTATTTGCTTGCATAATTGAACAACTTTTGAAGGGGATGACATTGCAGTCCAAACCCAGTGTTTATAATTATTTTGTGATTTTTGTTAAACTTGATGCACATTTAGCTATAATTAGAATTTGTGACCCAGTGGCCCAAAAAAGTCTTCCATGCATTTATCTGTTATAGACTGGCCCACTTCTTTACGTCTAATGATTTAAGTAAGATTTGTATAACTGTTGAAATCCTAAAATTTAGCTCTTAAGTCTTTGTCTCTATCCACAATAGATTCTACACATTTGCAATTTCCACAGTACTGTGTTGAGTTATTTCCTGTTTTATACTGAGGCAAAATGTTGTTCCAGTGGAGAAATGTAACTTACAAGTATCCTCTCATGATTCCATTAGAAAGTAAATTAATGCAAGTTCCTGTATTGCACTGCCTCTGACAGCTTGCTTGAAGAATACTTTCCTTCTGGTATTGTATCACTTAATGTAGGCCTGACTGCATATTGCCAGTATGTTGAAGACAGATGAATTTTTTTAGGTGTCATCCAGGACGATGTTTTCTTTTGTGTTCCCAAACTCTGTTAGGGAGCAGCGCAGAACAATGGTTTTAGGTTTGCTGACTTCCCAATGGGCTTATTCAGAGACCATTAGTGCACTGCAAGAAACAGGAACAATAGCAGTAGTGGGACTTTCTTTGATCATTCTCTGTGTCTTTGAAGTGGGACATTTTGATTGTATTATGTCACCCTTCATATTTCTAAAACAAATACATAGTAAGTATGACTTGGATCAATTGGGTGGAGTGGCCTGTTTCTGTGTGAAAATGGGTACGGCAGCTGCTGGAGATTAGGGTCTAGATTAGAGTGGTGCTGGAAAGCACAGCACGTCAGACAGCATCCGAGGAGCAGGAAAATCGATGTTTCAGGCAAAAGCACTTCATTAGGAATGGCCTGTTTCTGTGCTAGTGTTCATGATCCATTTTATTTAAATTTCCTTTTATCTTTTCAAATCTCCAAAAGGTGACACCCTGGAACATGACTTTTCTTATGTACGAAGCTATAGTTTGTTTATTACAAAACAGTCCTGAACCTGTTTTGACTGGAGCAGAATTACATGAACTACTCAAGGAATTTTGTGTAAAATAATTTATTGCTGTCCTGCCTCTAACCAGCAGTATTAAAATATGAAGCACTCTAATAAGGACAAGTGAGATTGTACAGATGTTTTTAAGAAATTACATCTTTGAGATTATTTCTGTGTCAGAGTTTTAGAATGTTTGCAATTTTTGAAAAAAAACGTTTCTGGATTATTCTTTTAAATCTTGTGGTTGCAGACTCAATAACAATTATACTAAATAAATGTTGCAACATGTTATAAAGTGTATGAGGTAAAAACAAGGACTGCAGATGCTGGAAACCAAAGTTTAGATTAGAGTGGTGCTGGAAAAGCACAGCAGGTCAAGCAGCATCTGAGGAGCAGGAAAATCGACGTTTCGGGCAAAAGCCCTTCATCAGGAATAGAGCTGAAATAAAGTGTGTCATATTTATACTGATTTGAAATGGAGCACACTGCCTCAATGATAAAGCAATAATGAAGAAAGAATATTATTTTACTTATCAAGCATGTTTTCCTTCCGAATATGAAATTACAGTGGCAGTTGTGTTGGTTTAGCACAAGGATGCATTGGCCTACTGAAGTATGTGGAATGCTAACCAAGTATTGGACTTGCTTTGACCACTGGGTGGGGTTGTTGCTTTTTAAAGAATATACCTCATTGAATCAATAGCCAAATTATATTTGAAAAAGCCAATCTCCATCTTTATTTAATGTTTTGCCTGTTACTTTACACAGGGATTAAGAGAAACTAAACACCCTTACACATTTGTAGCCAAGGAAGGTTTCAAAGAATTGCTGGAGATTGAAAATGCTGCTGAGAAGGCTATTCCACTAGTTCCAAAGGTGGTTCCGAAGTTAAAAGCTGCTCTGGTAAATGTTTTAGTAAAACTTTCACAACTGACAAAGTCAGTCACGCTAATAACAACTGATGCCTACATTTCGGTAATTTTATATGCATTTCATTGGAATATTTTGTTGAAATTGGAGTTTAGAAAAGGTGATCTAAATGAAATATGTTGGGTTCTGAGGAAGCCTTACGGGTTAAATATTGAGAGGCTGTTTCTCCTAGTGGTGAAATCTGGAATTAGGAGCAGTTGAAAAGTAAGGAGTCTTGCATTTATGAGAGAGAGAGTGAGATTTTTGTTTTCATTTTGAGTGCTGTTAGTGTTTGAATTTCACTCCCACAGAGACCAGTAGAAATTGGGTTATTGAAATTATCCAGTGCTGAGTTAGATAGATTTATAGTTGACAAGGGAGTCAAAGGTTAAGACTGGTAGGTAAGAAAGTAGCCACCATCAGATCAGTCTTAATCTTAATGAATTGTGGTAGTAGCCTTGAACTAAATGGCTTACCACTGATCCTGATTATAGAGTCATAGAGATGTACAGCATAGAAACGGACCCTTCAGTCCAACCCGTCCATGCTGACCAGATATCCTAACTCAATCATGTCCCATTTGCCAGCACAAACCCTTCCTATTTATATACCCGTCCAAATGCCTTTTAAATGTTGCAATTGTACCAGCCTCCACCACTTCCTCTGGCAGCTCATTCCATAAACGTACCACCCTTTGTGTGAAAAAGTTACCCCTTAGGTCTCTTTTATATCTTTCCCCTCTCACCCTAAACCTATGCCCTCTAGTTCTGGACTCCCCAACCCCAGGGAAAAGACTTTGTCCATTATCCTACCCATGCCCCTCATAATTTTGTAAACCTCTATAAGGTCACCCCTCAGCCTCTAATGCTCCAGGGAAAACAGCCCCAGCCTGTTCAGCCTCTCCCTATAGCTCAAATCCTCCAACTCTGGTAACATCCTTGTAATTCTTTTCTGAATCCTTTCAAGTTTCACAACATCTTTCCGATAGGAAGGAGACCAGAATTGCACGCAATATTCCAACAGTGGCCTAACCAATGTCCTGTACAGCTACAACGTAACCTCCCAACTCCTGTACTCAGTACTCTGACCAATAAAGGAAAGCATACCAAACGCTTTCTTCACTATCCTATCTACCTGCGATTCCACTTTCAAGGAGCTATGAACCTGCACTTCAAGGTCTCTTTGTTCAGCAACATTCCCTAGGACCTTACCATTAAGTGTATAAGTCCTGCTAAGTTTGCTTTCCCAAAATGCAGCGCCTCGCATTTATCTGAATTAAATTCCACCTGCCACTTCTCAGCCCATTGGCCCATCTGGTCCAGATCCTGTTGTAATCTGAGGTAACATTCTTCGCTGTCCACTACACCTCCAATTTTGGTGTCATCTGCAAATTTAGATATGAACATATAGCATCTTTGCTATTGCACACCTTTACAATAAAATGCCAACTAAAATATTCATTATATATTAATTAGAAACCAATGTAGCAATAAATTCAAATTTATAACCAGTCTTATTCTTTTCTCATATTTATGTTGAGTACAAAATATAAAGAATTGTGTGTTCAGCTTGTATCCTGGACTTATGTACAAACAGGTCATTTTATTCAGCCTAGTTTTCACTCTCAAAGCTAAGCCTAAGATCAGACAATAATGCAAAATATCTGTTAGGTCAGTAATAGTAGATGTGATGAAGCACTATTTTGGCATTTTTCTTCCCAAATTTGTTGCATAGTGATGCAAGGATTATGTGCACATGTATGGAATAGAATTCCATCCACTCATTCATGTGTACGTTTCCCAAAGGCAGATCCATGACTTGTCTGCTGATGCTTCATCCTCAGCTGCTTATTTTCAGTGTTGGTTTACAATTGTTTTCCACTCTCTGGGATAGCTGCTAGCTATAACGAGAATCAAAGTCCTGCTGCTGGTGTTAGTTTGAACCAAATGCTAGGCACCTAGCTAACTGGCTACACAATAAAGTTATTAGTCCATTAGATGGTTCTACACCTGTGATAGTCCAACCTCCATATAAGGTAAATTTTCAGATTGAGGATCACTCACTGCCCGTTGGCAACATTATCCAAACATGAATACTGACAACACAATGAGCTGCCTTCTCATCATGGGCTTTGATTCTTCCACTGTCTCCCTATTTGCCATGCTGCTTGTCTGACATCCAGTAATGTAGGAATTTCCTTCATGTTGTTGTTTGATGGTGTGAAAGGCAAATAATGGAGTAGGTTGGCAACTGAAAAACAATTGATCTCTTCCTGCCACGTCAGTCAGTTTTGCATGGAAAAACTCCATGGGAGATATCCCCAACCCAGCACCAATTAAATACTCTTAAATACTAATAAAAACTGCCACTTAAGGATCTGGATCCATGATCAGCCTGATTACCTACCTTCCCAGAATGTGAGAAAATGGCCAAATCAAACACAGAATGATGGAGAAACTCAGCAGTATCAGTGGGAAACAGAAATGGAGTTAACATTTTGAGTCTGGTGTGACTCTTGTTCAGAACCATATTTTTGGAGTTATACTTCTGTCCTTGCCATTTTATAACATTACTGTTGGTATCGCTACTCCCAAAGGACTACAGTGGTTTAAGAAGGCAGCTGACCACTACCTTTTCCCGGGCAATTAGAAATGGGCATTAAATGTGGGCGGCACGGTGGCACAGTGGTTAGCACTGCTGCCTCACAGCGCCTGAAGACCCGGGTTCAATTCCCGACTCAGGCGACTGACTGTGTGGAGTTTGCACGTTCTCCCCGTGTCTGCGTGGGTTTCCTCCGGGTGCTCCGGTTTCCTCCCACAGTCCAAAGATGTGCGGGTCAGGTGAATTGGCCATGCTAAATTGCCCGTAGTGTTAGGTAAGGGGTAATGTAGGGGTATGGGTGGGTTTCGCTTCGGCGGGTCGGTGTGGACTTGTTGGGCCGAAGGGCCTGTTTCCACACTGTAAGTCTAATCTAATCTAAAAGAAAAGCCAGCAACACCCACATCCCATGAATAAGAGTAAGTTACCTTCTACACCATGACTGCTATTGGAAATTCCCATCCAGTTACGTTTTCACCTGCCCCTTCTAAACATTCTGGACAAGTACAGGATATTCTCGCATGGAGTGGACCATCTCAGGACACTGGTTCAAAATAGCAAAAGGTAGTTTTGGATTTGGGAGAATTCAGAAAAAAAACCTGCCCTAATATTCTAAATGTTATTGACTGCCTGAGGCAATTGTGAAATAAGTAAGAGAAACAGAAATTTCACACAACTTAGCTTTGGGGCTGTAAAGAGTGATAGCAATACATTATTGCATTATTTTAAAAAATAACGCAAATTAACATTTGTGTGTTTGTGCACACGACCACCAGCTTTCAAGATTTTCTGCTTTATTAAACAGTGGCTACAGCTTTGGATAAAATTGAGGAGTGCAGATGTCAATGCAATTACACACGCTGTAGTAAAATGGTAATTAATTTTTAACCTTTGACTCTTGTAGAATGTTTTTATGGTGTTATTTTTCTCCCTACAGGCACATTCAGATGTTGAGGTTTTTGAGAGAGGATTGTGTGCTTTGGTCCAGCTTAGTGCTGTTGTTGGTCCAGCTGTAAATAGCCATCTTAAACATCTGTTGACTAGTGTGAGTATTTACAGCTGTCTTCTGAGATGCTGCTTGTTACTGAAGCCTTCTAATGTACTTCAATATCTTAATGTCAGTTCTTTTGTTAACAAAGAATCTGTTTTGTTATAAAGGAGTTTGCACTTCATAGCTGGATTTACATATGAATCTGTCTGAAACCTGACTTGATTTCAAAGGAAAATAACACAATTCCCCTTGCAGAAAGTAGGTTTTCACTTGTGAAGCCATTCCTTACAATCAAAAATGATGTTTGAATTTACTGGCTGAAAACCTCTTGTTACTTTTAAATTCAGAGGCCACCTTCCAAAGACTTGAAATAGCAGTCTCAAAGATGGCTGAACCTTTGGGTAACTATATCATCCACGTTACAAAACCGTTGAATTGGAGACAAGTTGTCTGCAAGGCCTCACCAGGAACAATTGTCTTGAAGAGTGTCAATGAGGGCTATGTTCTAAATCATTAACAAAATCACCTGGACACTCAACCTGGTGGGCGTAAACCATAAGACATGTCACTTGGGCCCTGGCTATAAAATAATTGTGTCCAGATGTAATCCAAACAGGTCAACCAGACAGGTGAACTCCACGAACCTTGATCATATTTTGCACAGGTCAGCTGGAGGGAAAGAGAGGGTAATTTTATAGGCTGACTAACCTAATGTTTGTTTAAAGTCTCTATTTTCTCTGCAGACCAGAGCAAGAAAATGCATTGAGGAAACAAGACCTGAGCATGTTGTGTGTGTTTGTCTCATTCTCACTCTGTCTTTCTCTCTCTCTATCTGGCTCTGTCTATCTGTCTCTTTCTCTGTCTGTCTCTCCCTTTCCCTATCTCTTTCCGGTCAAGTACTGACCACGTAAGGGTCTCAACTTGTCACGAGCCTGATAACCTACCTTCCCAGCAAGCTAGAAAGTTGGCTAGTTTCCCAACTGGGAAGCAATGACAACCTTTTAGCTGGGTTTGGGTGAGTAGGCCTCTGTTTAGCCTGAAGTGGGGAAAATTGCTGGCATGAATGACGGTGACCTTTGAAAACCACTTCTCTGCCCTTACCTCCAACACCATCTGCGCAAACTCTGTCTCTTGGCAACCCCCATAAAGCGAAAAGAAAAAAACATGCTTAACTTCTTATCACTGGATTCCCCAAAGATCTGATTTTGACTAATGTTTCTTCAGGATTTAGAAGGTGTCGGCTTCTGATTTACCAGCAACCTCTGGTGACCTGGGATGCCAGAGATAGGCTGAGAAATTTACATAATCTCTGTTCTCATCTCTTAACTAGTTGATTGGCATGTGATAAATTGAGTTATTTCAGTAGTGGGAGTGGTCTGTTAGTCCCCACATAACATCCATTCCCACACTTAGTTACAAAATGGAAAATCTGGATTTTCACCAAAATTCTGCTAGTTTTCCTCTATTGCAGATGCATGGAGAAAATGGATTTTGTCATGTTCAAGCTCCTTTCCACAAAAATTGAACTTTGCACAACCAAACACAATATTCTGGTCAGAAAAGGGACAGTTTTGTTTGACTAGGACACATTGTGAAGAGATAAATTCAGTCAATTTATTTTGCTTTGAGTCTTTTCAATTTCCTGATTTTTGTTTAAATTGCTTAGAAATCATTGACATTCTCAATTTTAAAACTTTGAAGAATGTTAATCTCCTTTTCTTATGTATTAAAGCTGTCAAAAAGATTAATGGACAAAAAACTTAAGCAGCCAATCACAGAAGCCCTGCAGAGACTGGAACAGCATGGTGGAAAGGTAAACATGTGCACCCATTGTCGCAGCAGGCTAAATTACTTCAGCTTGCCTTGAAGTAGAGCAAAAAGCCAGCTAACTGCAAATATATAAATTATAATCTAAACACATATTATTCAACATTGTTTTGAAATGGCTGTTAATCAGCCATAAATGTTTGTTTAAATAAGCTATTGAAATTGGATCAGACCGAAAATGAATTGAATATGCCTGTGTAACCTATTGCTGCAACGGGGTGGATTCCCACAGTTCTAAATCTAAAGTCAACAGCTTTCTTACAAACAATTCCCAGTTGTGGTATACAATTGTTCCCTTCTACTTGTGATGCATGGTAGCTATTTTTCGTATATTCCTCCTCTTATCTGCTCCTTACACATAACTTAAGTCCTTTATAACTTAAGTCACCCTGATTTAATATATCCATATGCAGATTGATGTCGGACTTTGTTCAATAAACACTCATGTGATGGACTTAGAGAGGTTTATCACATTTGTATAAACATACTGTATAAATGATTGAATGATGAAACTGACTCGATGGGCTAAATGGCCTAATTTCTGCTCCTATGTCTTATGGTAACTGGTGCTGTTGCAACTGAAGCTAAACCAAGCAACCCTTATATCACAGCTTTTCCAATGAATTTTGAACTCCTCCACTGGAAGGGCTATTTGTTGCTGGTTCATAATTGTTTTTCAAAAGCTAAAGTCTATTTATTAGTCATAAACAGCCATTGTGTTTTGGACAGAATTATGGTCTGTGCTTTCTGTCGCTGTGGCTCTTAAAGATAGTCATATTGGGGAATCCTGAAAAACTCTTAAAACCTTGAACTTTTGTGGTGATTCTGGAAATGGCAGGTTTGACCTTCCATTGTAGTACCTTTAATAAGGCAGGACCATTGGCTTTTCTGTATAGTGCAGCCCTTATTGAAGTGTATAAAATTGTCACGGGTTGCGCCGAATTGAATGATTCTCCTGTCTGTGGGTCTAGAATTAGGGGTCATGTCTCAGGTAGGTCATTTAGTGCTGAGATGAGACATTTCTTCAATCAGAGACTGGTGAACTTGCAGAATTTCTACCACATAAGACTGTGAAGATCGAGTCACTGCATATATTTAAGAAAGAAAGAAATTTCTGGATAGTGAAAGTGTCAAAAGTTATGGGGAGGCAGTGAATTATTCTGTTGAGATGGAGAATCAGATGTGATCATTTGGAATGCTGGAGTGGGCTCGATGGAATGAATGGTCTGCTCCTAGTTTCTGTGTCTCTATTATGCTTGCTCAAAAGAATTGTTTTGGAAACTTGAAATAATATGTTAATACTGTGGCTGGGTTAAACAGCCAGAGGCAGATGAAGTATACTTACTTTGGGTTACTCATGTACTTTTGTCACCAAATTAAAATCTATACCTTTGTTTCCTGTTCATTTACCAACTTTTAATGAATGCTTATACCACCTAAAATGCATTTCTTATGTCAGTCAGATGTAACATTTTGACATTTCCTATATGAACGTTTATATAGAAATTTTGAATGTCAAAATTCTCATATATTTGTGGGGAATAGGCTCTGCAGAGGAGCTCGACTGTTAACATTTAATGTCACAACTTTCCGCAGTGATACCACCTGATTCTCCCCTGCAAGTTGCTCAAAATAATTAGTGGACAATATTTGTCTGCTGTTTTCTCAGTAAATAAAAGAAACAATGTTGCAATTTTTTTTGTTCTCTTTTCCCTTTGCCTTTGCACCCAACATCATGACTTCATTTTGCCTCCTCTACTCTGAATTCACTACTATCTTGTTCTCTCTAATTGATAACAACCAGGCATCTGTGAAACTACATCTCAACTAAAGGCAGTGCCTCCAGCAGAAGAGCAAAGCCCTTTCAAAAAGAAAATAAGCAAAAGGAAAGCCATGTTTAAAAAAATCTTCAAAATACTAGGGAAATGACTCTGCTCATCAGGACTGGCAGCCCTGATAATTCTCTGTACCGTTACATTTTTTTAAATGGTTGTATGCCATTTAAATGTTTACATATTGAAACTACAGTTAAACACCCAAGTCTGGCTTTGGCTAAATTTTACAATCCCATGAATTCCCCAGAAGAAGTGTATTACAAAATTATGTTTATGGTTAAATTACTGAATATTTGACACAGTGGGTCTGTAAAAATGGACAAGGATTTGTTACAGTTTTCAGAAATTTGAAACAATTAGAAGTAATCTGTGTTTCATATTCTTTCCAGTGGCTTACTTAACACAATTTTTGTTCATTTCGTGGATTTAATAATGTCTTAATATTGGTTTATCATTTTTCTTTCTCATAATCTATTGTAATAGAAACATCTGAGATTGATGTTTCAGGGCAGTTTGACAACTGTGCTATTAAGAATTCTTTCACAGGTATATACTGTGTACATGTTTTAATTGGAGTATGAAGCGTATTAGAATGATTTGATTTGGTTGTTATTATTTTACCAAAAACAAAACTGCTGGTTGATGTTATTGAGAACTTGTTGCTGTACAAATGTGGTGTCTTCTTTTGGAATTTGTTTTTCAGAAAAGATTTACAAGGCTGTGCTAGGGTTGGAGGGTTTGAGCTATAGCTATAGAGGCTGAATAGGCTGGGGCTTTTTTGAGTAGGAAGGGTTTAGGGGATGTGGGCCAAATGCTGGCAAATGGGACTAAATCAGTTTATGATATCTGGTCAGCAAGGACCAGTTAGACCGAAGGCACTGACTCTATAAAAGCAGGTTCATGTTCATTGCTGGTAACCTGAGATAGGCAACAAGTGTATAAAGAAAGACTGGTGATAATGAACTGGGTTCTCATTGGACTGTCTAATCAGAGCAAAGTGCCATATGCTGAACTATAGTTGCTTGTGCACCAAAAGAGCGTAAGAAATAGGAGCAGGAGTAACGCATTCAGCCCATTGAGTCTGCCCTGCCATTCAATGAGACCATGGTTGATCTGATCATCTTCAACTGTACTCTGCTGCCTTTTTCTCATAACCCTTGATTCCCTTACTACTTAAAAAGTGATAGAAGGGTGAGAATTTGTTTGACAATTTACTAACATATTGCATTGATTTTGTATTTGTATTGCAGGAGAGTCTGGCCATTATTAAATCCAAAATTCCAACCTATTGCTCTATTTATACTTGAGAAAAAGACAACTTCTGCACTCGGTCATACGTTTCTGCATCCAGACAGATATTGTGGATAACAAGAACAGCTTGCAGGAGTTTTGTCTGACAGTATGATGTAATTTTCATTTTATGTAGTTTTGCATTCAAATCAAATAAATATCCTGACCGAATTTATGTTGAGTGAGGGTGAGTCCTGCTAATCTTTAATGGAGAAAGGAAGTTGTGAAAATTTGGTCAACAATTTATTTTTCTCTTGCTACAAAAAAATGGATTGTCTAATAAGTTACTTGAAGTTGTGCAAACACCAACTTGAGCCAATGACATCATTCATCGAAATTTGTAAACACTTAGTTGTGTGTAAAATTAATATTTGTAAAATATTTTATAAGGTACAGAAATATTAGCCAACAATATTGAAGGTTTAAGAGATTTTTGGATGACCATCACAAATTGTTAACAGGCGTGACAGTCAGTTAATACACTTGCCAAGTTAAATGCACAGCGTGAGACTATAGACTATAGTGTACAGGCCAAGTGCTTTCACCCTCCCACTTTAACTCTCAAAGTCTGGCAGTTCAGTTATATTTGTTGAAAAGTGAAAACTGAATTTCAGTGCACATTTAAAGCCACTGATATTTCATCAGACTGGAAAAGAATAGAGATCTAACTGGTTTTAATCAAGTACAAAACCAGAAGGTAAGTATGATGAGCCCCTCCTCTTCCATTTTCTCTCTTCCCACATCCAAAGCTCTGAAGCTCTTTTAAAGTGAAACTGTGGTTGTACTTGTTTCAATTTAGTATACTGTGTCCTCCTCCATATTGGAGAGATCAAATACTGCTAGGTCAAATACTTTACTGAACCTCCGCATTCAGTCCACAGGCTTGACCGTAATTTTCCCAGTTCCTTGTTATTTTAATTCTTCAACTTGCTCCAACTCTGACCCCTTGTAACCATACGACTTTAATGAATCAAATACCAAGTGATCACTATCTCCAAAAAGAGACAATCTCACCACTATCCCTTGACATTCAATGGTATTACCATACAGAGTGTTCCATTATCAACATCTTTGGGGTTACCTATGACCAGAAACTCAACTGGACTCACCACATAAACACAGCAGCTACAACAGCAGGTCAGAGGCCAGGAATACTGCAACGAGTAACTCACCTAACTCTCCAAAGCCTGTGTTTTAGGAATATTCCCCACCTGCCTGGGTGAGTGCAGCCCTAATAACACTTAAGAAGCTTGACTTAATCTAGGACAATGTAGCCTGCTTGGTTGGCACCACAGGCATCCACGCCTTCCACCACTGATGCTCAGTAGCAGCAGTGTATTCTATCTTCAAGATGCAATACAGAGAAATTCACCAAAGATGCTTAAACAGCACCTTCCACACCCACAATCACTAGAAGGATAAAGGCAGTGGATACTTGGGAACAGTACTACCTGCAGGTTCCCCTCCAAGCCACTCACCAACCTGACTTGGAAATATATCTCTGTTCCTTCACTGTCACTGCATCAAAATCCTGGAATTCCCTCCTGAAGGGCATTGTGAGTCAAGCTCCACAAGTTGGACTGCAGTGGTTCCAGAAGACAACTCTCCACCACCTTCTTAAAGGCAAGTAGCGACAGGCAATAAATGCTGGCCAGCCAGTGACATCCACATCCAAAGATTTTTTTTTATAAATATCTTGTTATCCATAGGAAAATGCTGTTTGAAATTTGTGCTCATTAATAATCATTAGCTATAGTATTGGAGTCACCCAACACACATAGCTATACCTGTGATGGTAGTAATCAATTATGATCAAGTCACTATTCTTATCTATGTTAAAGTATTACATGTGCCTCCTTCCACTGTGTGATGACAGAGCAGCTTTCCTGAAGCTTGTGATTTCAAATAAACCTGTTGGACTATGACCTGGTGTCGTGTGACTTCTGGAAATATTAATTAGTGTTACATGCCTTTTACAAGAAGAACTGTCTGGATCTACTTAATAGTATCATACATGTGAATAAATCTGTAAATTATGTCAAATATTTTTTTCCATCACACGTAAATCTAGGTTGAACTTGATTCAGATGATTCTTTTAGAATAGTATGCTGTACACATGGGCAAATATAATCAACATTATTCCTTTAATTTAGCTACTCTATGAAAACTGTTTGTGTATTTAGAAACTCCTGTTAACCAGGGGAAAGCATAGGTCAAGAAAATGAAATGAGATCTTAGCATTGAAAAAGATGTCTCAATTATGGAGTTGGTAGAAAGAATAATAGAGAAATCAGAGTGAGGATATTCCAAACTTTCCTCTGCAAAGAGCGATAACCAAAAGCTGCACGTAAATATATCCCTTTGGTCTTGTTGATGAGAGATTGGGGTTTTGTCAGATAGCACATATGAAGATCGAATTGGAGAACTCGGAAAGCATTTGGATTAAGGTTCTGAGGGCACAAGCAACTTGATTATACTCATTGATAAACTACAGCTTCCTTATTGCCTGATATAGCTCTGATCACCTCCATAGAAAACAAATGCTGGTTAATCTTCTGGACAAACAATGGGTTCTAGTTGGTGATGAGTTTATGGTTTCCTGCACCTCGGATGCTGCCTGACCTGCTGTGCTTTTCCAGCACCACTCTAATCTAGTTTCTTGTTTTAGCCTGACGAAAGACACGTTTTTAACATTTCAGTTCTTGGGCAGATATTGATTGCAGAAATCATTGCCATTAAGTAGTGACACTGAGCTTTCTTCACGCATTTCAGTTTTTGTTTAAACAGCCTTTCCAGTTGTGCTGTTCCATTTCTGGGTCACTCAAATTACATATGCAACCATAAAAACAATCAACTGAATATGATCAAAAAGAACTTCTAAGATTTATAATATTTACTTCTCTGTTCCAGTTGAACTTTAAAAAAGCAGTTGGGTAAGCATTTGAAGAGGACTAGTTTTCAAGATTATGGGGAAAAACAAAAGTTCAGTGCAGAAAAGCAGAAAAAGTAGCGACAGTCTAAATTGAGCAGATGTTTCAAAGCATCAAATAACTAGAACAGGCTGAATGATCTGCTATGCAGGGAGTTCTAAATGGATTAGAAATTAAGGGATAAACTTTTGAGTTTAACTGGGGATGGGAACAGAGACAAATATGGGAACGGTGACCAAAATGTTGGTTTCATTAAAAGCTTGTTAATTGAGATTTTGACATCTTACACAGAGTTCTGGGGGAAAAAAAGTAGCAAAAGTAGGTGGATATACAATAGGAGCCCTGTAATGGTTGCCCTGGGTTAACACTCCAGTCCCATAAAGGTTTAAGTAACACATAGTGGGAATCCAATACGTGCAAACTGGTGCTTTTGGTGCTACACAGTTCCTGTGCAGAAGTTACTTGGACAGTGCAAGGGTTTGTTTTCCTCCTTATGAGTCACATACAACGGTCAAGACAACTGTAACCAACTGAGCATAAGGATGGCAGCAGCTGGTAATGGAGGACATACTGAGCCTGGCTCTAATGAGAGCCAACATCTTTCCCACAGAGGATGGAGCTCAAAGCATAAAACAGACAGAGGATAAGGTCAACGAGAACACAAAGGCCATTCCATCATCGAAGAAGCAGCTACTTGGAGATGACCAAGCCGTGGTCCACAGGTGACTGTAACTCTCCAGGTAGATGATCACAGTAACATGTACCTTTGTCACTGACGACCTGACACTTCACAGTACAAGTCACCATCCTATGAAAGTAGGTGTCAAGATCAACATAGCTAAGAATGTTTTCAGCCCTGTCTCATTCCAGGAATCAGTTGTGGATAAACTTCTCTTTCATAGCCTCCAACATTAATTCAAGTTGATGTTGAGAGAACTGTTGTGTTGCCCAGCATCTGGCAGTCCAGCCTACACAGTATACCAGGCAACTTTCACTGTTATGTTTCAGTACATACATGGCAATTGCAGTAATACTCATGAGAAGTTTTTGTTTTCCTGAAGGATCATCTTTGATGTTTTTGGTTGCACTTCAGCCTCATGCTCCTGATCTCTGGGCATCAGTGCAGAAGGGGGAGAGCAGGTCAGAGGATCTCCCCATGGGTCTGCTCCTGGCCCTGACCAAACTAGTGATAAATAGGTCCAGGCAGTGGGCTGTGGAGGGGGTTGTTATGGCCGATTGTCTGCCCCTCTTCCATGGTTACGATTGGGTCTGGGCGTCCCTGGAGAAGGAGCATGTGGTGTCTACCAGTACCCTCAAGGTTTTCGGAGAGAGGTGGGCATTGCGGGGTGGGGAGTGTTTTATTTCTCTCTCCGACTCTATTTTGATTTAATCCCTATCTTCCCATTCACCTTTTCGATCACTGAGGTATTTCCCTGTGCTGAGAAGCGCACTGCTTGTCACTGGCCACATGGGTGGTGGAATACGAGTAAAGGTTTCTGCACTGGATGTTTCTTCACTGTGTTCTGCACCTGCACACACACACAACATTGGTGCTGGGGAGAAATAAGCACTTCTGCTGGTTGACAGTAGCACAGGGGTTTATTTTAACCTGGAGGTGAGAATGTTTAAAAAAAAATCCTGGGTTTTTATTGTATGAATATTGAATTGTTTTTATCCATTCTGACCACAGAATTGCTTTTTTAAATCTGTGGTTATTTAAGAAGTATGTTCTATGTGTTAATTGTTGGAGGTCAGTAGTGGCAAATGTATTGATACAGAAACCAAATCAGTAGAAAATATAAATACAACTAATTCAAATTCACCGTGGTAATTTCAGGTAATGTATTTTTAGCTTCATTCAAATTTTAAAGAGAAATATAACTTGAAATTTGAATCTTGCTCTTGAAATCTTGTTCATTCTCAAACCTGGGTGGAGAAGAACAACTCCACAATGTCATAAGGTAAACGTTGTTGTACACGCAAGAATCAAAGACCTAAAGAATAGAATTGAGATTGTTGACAGAATAATTCATTGGATTGTTTCATGTAGATTTTGAATTTCATAGCTGGTCATAGATAGGATGTGAATCAAGTGGGACTTCTCAATAGTATTTGTTTCCCCAGCCAATTTTGCCGATTTTCAATGTTGAATTAACTCTTATTCTTATATCCAGTGGAACTGGATGAAGTTTTGGTATGCTGGTACACTTGGACTGTCATTATAATATCAGTTATCATTTGTTAATACCTGTCTCAATACTTCACCTAACATTTCTGTAGTGCAGATGAATAAACTCTATCTAATTGAGTCACCAGATTCCTCAGGCTGAATTTTCATTTGGAGATAGGTTTCATTCTGTCTCCTGATTCCGAATATCATGATCTTACCTTTGATTTGAAGCTGTTGGCAGTCGGGTCTTTCAGAAATCCACTCCCAAAGTCACCTGGAGGCAAGAGGCCAAGGTGAGAGGAGAGGCCAGTTTGACCTACGTTTCACAAAAAAACAAATGCTGCAGCAATGGTGAGAAAGTGATGAAGAGAGATACCTTCCAAACAATTGATCACCTGGTTCAGTTATTGGTCATTGCATGATGTACATCTTAAGCATTCTCGTGGCTCAGTGGTAATGTCCATGCCTCTGAGCCAGAAAGTATGGGTTCAAATTCCACCTGTATCAGAGGTGTGCTATAACATGTCTGAACAGGTTGAGTAATAATAACTAGAGCTGCCAAGGAGATTAGCAGCTCACTTATATATGCAGTTGGACATTGATTGCTTAATCTTCCTTTCATCTTGCCCACTCACCACCCTCCTGCTCATTCTCCACTTTCAGCTCCTCTTTCCCTTTAACCACCACCCACAGTCCCTTCCTCAACCTCTCAGCTCCTCACTTACTATTTGCTTTATGAAGTGAATGCTCAAGCCCTATTATAAAGATTGAAAGTGATTGAACTGCACTTTGTGGAGGAGCATTGACTCATTGATGGCCACTCAGGGTTTCCTGATTATGCTGCATGCGTGAGGACTCCTGAAGTTGTCAGATTTTGTGGAATAATGCTGGCAAACGATGAGTTGCCTCTTCATTACTATTGCAAAATGTGGGCCTTAGCATCCAAGGAGCAAACAAACCGTCTGGAAGGAGAAATGTAAAGAATGTTATCTCCTGATGAAAACAGTGAGTCACAGCATACATGAGCTGGCTCCATAGCTATTAAATTCATTAAACTAAACTAAATATCTGTGACTATCACATCATAGTTGAAAAACTCTCGACAATATCCAACTGATGTAAATTCTATAAAATAAGTATTTGCTATTTGCTTCATTAGTTTCAGGAAAAGAATATTTAGTTTTTGAATATTATTTGATAGCTTGTTAAATCCAAATTTTGAAAATGGATTGCAGATTGTGGTTGTACCCTGCAGAATTGAGCTTTCAGCCGGAGCCCACTTGATGTTAATATGACTTTACTTTTAATTAATTTCATACAAAAATTTTAACTTCTTGGCAACAACTTCCTGTTGAAAATTAGCCTAAGACAGCTGCTCTTAAAAAGAAGAAAGCGTATATTCGGTATTGGGAGGAGATTGAGGACAACTACAAATTTAGCTGGAAATGTTGAGGAAGAAATAAGGTGAGCACAGAAATATAGTAACAGAAGTAAGCTGCTCAGCTTTTTGGGCCAATTCTGACATTTAATTAAATCGTGACTGATCGGCATTGTAGTTCCATTTTCCTAATTTTGTTTTATAACCCTTACTATCCTTGTGTAACAAATTACATCAATCTTGCATTTTATATTTTAAATTGATTTATCACAAAAGCTGCTTGGGGGAGAAATTTTCACGTTTCAACTATCTTTTTGGAATACTTCCTGATGTCACCCCTAAGGTTCTCGCTCTGATTTTAAGGTCATGCCCCTGTTGTTCTGGACTCCCATGCCAGAAGAAATTGCTTCTCTTTCTCTACAATATGAAATCCTGCAATTATCTTAAACACTTTAATTAGATGCCCCCTTACTCTTGTGTATTTAAGGGAATGCAACCTATCATTATTTAAACCAAGTAGTCACAATAGGAGAATGGGTTGTAAACTGTAGCTATTTTAGAGCTGGTGAGTGACAGAGATGACAATAGGAGAAGACTGATTTCACTGCAAGTGAACAAGCTTTTCATTCTTGGTTAGTAAATCCAGAAAGCATCTGGTCATCTCCGTGTACTCCTAATTGTAAGCATTCCACTCAGCTTCCTAGATTTCATACGTCAACTATCTAGGATCAGATTTGCATAATACACAGGCAGCTACAAACTAATTGTATGTGACCATATATAATTTGTGCTATATTGAAAGCAGTTTATAAAGATTAAAATGTGAAGCAGTCATTCAATAAGGTCAGAGAACCTTCATGCAATATCACGTGACTCCCGGCTTTGTTTCAATTGAGAAAGAAATACAGCAAGGGATGACCAACAAAATGAAGACAAGACCCAAATAGTTTAGTTACAGCTCTAACACTGAGGGGCCTTTGTGTAGCTATATGTCCAGACTTTCAAGGTTGAATAAGATTGAGAATAGTACACTCCCAACTCATGAGGCCTTATCAAGGATAATCACAACTGTGCCATTGTACTGCCGTGTTTTGTTCAAAATAGTTGCTTTCACGAAATGTATAAGGGTTCATTTTGTAAAATTATCAATTGTATAATCATTTAGACTTTAGTCACTCAAGACTAGATACCTGTATTGAAGAATATTTCTCTTTCATTTCTCACACATAATGGGCAGCACGGTGGCTCAGTAGTTAGTACTGCTGCCTCATAGCACATGGGTTTCCGCCAGGTGCTCCAGTTTCCTCCCACAATCCACAGACATGCAGATTAGGTGAATTGGCTCTGCTAAATTGCCCATAGTGTTCAGGGATGTGTAGATTAGGTTCATTAGTCAAAGGTAAATGTGGAGTAATGGAGTAGGGGAATGGGTCTGGGTGGGATACGCTTTGGAGGGTGGTGTTTCCTGTTTCCACACTGTAGGGAATCTATGATGATATTAGTATTCTCTGTATTAGTTTTTTTTATAGATTTAATACAACGCTTTTTTGCCTCAAAAGTACAAAAGGAAACATGATCAGTTTCCAAGCATTTAAACATAGCAGAAGCAAAAAGCAAATGATCAACGATAAATAAGTGTCAGATTTAATGGGAATGTCACCAGAATATACAAAGATTGAGACAAGAGTTCAAGGAAATCAGTCTTTGATATGTTCTTTACCTTTTTGTTAAATAAAAATGGGAGGCATATGCAGTCAGGACTCACTGTTTAGATTAGATTAGATTACTTACAGTGTGGAAACAGGCCCTTCCGCCCAACAAGTCCACACCGACGTTCCGAAGAGCAACCCACCCAGATCCATTCCCCTACATTTACCCCTTCACCTAACACTACGGGCAATTTAGCATGGCCAATTCACCTAACCTGCACATCTTTGGACTGTTCTCTTCATCGACGTCATAACAAAACTTAAAGAGGACAGACCGATGGCTAATTGACAACTTAAAAGGATCAGTCAGAAAATAGTGGGAGGTCACATCAATCAATGCCCATCATTATTAAAGGCTAATTAGAGATTGATCATGTGTCCCTTAAACCAATTAGCAGTAAGCTAAACCTCATTCTAACCTAGACCAATGAGAATGTAATTGGTTATGCTGTGGGTTATGGCTTGGATAGAGTTCCTCACTGTGACAAGAAGAAAGTTCGAAATGTTCCTCTTCCAACTGTAACTGAAAAGCTCTTGAGGCATTGAAGAGATTTCCGAGATTGTGTTGCCTTATGTGCTGAGCTGAACTGGAAATCAAGAGTCATTGTATTTCCAAAAAATCATTGCCTGTTTTGATAGGTATTATTTATAATAATAGTAAAGCTTTCTGTGTTCCTCCATGAGGTTGTCTCTTATTGCTTAAAGTTTCAAATGAACAAATTAATAATATTATGATTTGTGTTTAAATCTAAGATTTACACAACCCTGCAGGTTACTTAGCAGTGATGGTGTCTCCTTCCTGGGTCACTGGTGCCAATCTGGGACCACCCCACCCATTTTCTCTTTATGTCTAACTCCCACCCAACCTGTCCAATATGACTCCCATTACTGGGACCTGTCACCTCAGCCCAATGAGATCCTGGTCATTCCTGGAACTACAGATCTATCAATGAATGTCTCATTCTTGGCCTGTCTGCATTACTGGCAGTGCCACTTATCCTGGTGGTGCCAGAAGTACTACAGGTAATATGCATCTCTTGAAGAGAAAAAGAAGTTTATGCACCCATCATCTTAAAGAATAAAACAGATTGAACCAGCCAACTGTATTTGGGATTGCCCCTGATATGCAGTAGTGTGGGAAATTCCACCTCAGAATATAACCCAATACTATGTACTTTTTGGGTCCTTGTTGGTCATATCCATACTCACTTTTAAGTATTTTCTATTTAATGTGTTTCACTTGGCAAGTAAACTTTGCTGCATTGAATTATTTTAACTACATTTTTTAAAGTCTAAAATCAATCAGACTCTCCAATATTGCTCAATTGTTGAAAATAAGATATTCATAATAGCCTGAAAATGTTGAAATATTGTTCTTCTGTCATATGATATATGGTGGAAGAGCAGTTGAAACATCTACAGATTTGAAAGGGAATTGAGGTCCATTTGTTTTCTGCAATGAACTTTATTATTCACAAGAAATAAAGGTCTGTGCTGATTTTGAGGGTGAGAAAGAAAATTTAATTAACAACCAATAGCCGAGCAGCTTGTGAGTCATCCTGTCATTCTGCTATTTTCTGATGCTCATTTCACAATGATTCAACAATATCGCAGGTTAAATTGCTTTCCTTTTGAAAAAAAAATTCCATTATACAGAATTATTATTGAAAGTAAAGCATACTTTTCTTGAATTCAAGATCTAGACAGCGAGACATTGAGAGTAATTTTCCAACTTTTCAAGAATGAGGAATTGTTAGTTCCTGAGTCACATAATCCTGCACTATGAATGCCATTGTTCTGCTATTGAGTGAACTGTTGGAGCACAGATATTATTTGATTTTTCTATGCCCCATAGTTCACCAAAAAAAAGAAAATTGTAATGTTGCCATCCGAGAAGATAACAATTAACTCAGCACAAATGGATTTACTTTAACTGACTGTCTCAGTACAACAACTGTTTAGAGTTTCTTGGTAAATAGTTCAAATTGCTTTTGGAAATACATTTAACCGCATAATCTGCAGACAACGCACAAAGCGGCACGGTGGCACAGTGGTTAGCACTGCTGCCTCACAGCGCCTGTAGACCCGGGTTCAATTCCCGTCTCAGGCGACTGACTGTGTGGAGTTTGCACGTTCTCCCCGTGTCTGCGTGGGTTTCCTCCGGGTGCTCCGGTTTCCTCCCACATTCCAAAGATGTGCGGGTCAGGTGAATTGGCCAAGCTAAATTGCCCGTAGTGTTAGGTAAGGGGTAAATGTATGGGTGGGTTGCGCTTCGGCGGGTCGGTGTGGACTTGTTGGGCCGAAGGGCCTGTTTCCACACTGTAAGTCTAATCTAATCTAAAAAAAGCAGGGTGGGAGGTTAAACTGTAAAGAGGACATACAGATGCTTCAATGGACACATTGAGTGAGTCAACAAATGCATGCCAATTGAAGTAAAATGTGTAAATGGCTATCTACTTTGTTAGGAAAAACTAGAAAGTCTGATCATTATCTGGGAAAGGTGGAGGTGCAACGAGACCTGGGTGTGCTTGTCCATTAGTCACTAAAAGTAAACATGCAGGTACAGCAGGCAGTGAAGAAGGCAAATGATGTTAGCTTTCATAATGAAAGGATTCAAGTACAGGAGCAGGGAAGTATTCCTGTAATTATACAGGGCCTTGGTGAGACCGCATCCTGGAGAATTGTTTGCAATTTTGACCTCCTTACCTGAGGATGAATATTCTGGTTATGGAGGGAGTGCAACAAAGGGTTAACAGGCTGATTCCTGGGACTGACATATGAAGAGAGACTGGATCATTAAAGACTATATTCATTAGAGTTTAGAAGAATGAGGGAGGATCTCATTTGAAACCTATAAAATCCTATAAGGACTAGACAAGGTAAACAATGAGCAAATGTTCCCAATGACTGGAAGTCCAGAATCGGGGGCACATCCTCAGGAGGTAAACCATTTAGGACTAAGATCAGGGTGTGAGTGTGTGGAATACTCAGCTCCACAAAGTGGTTGAGGCCAAAACATCAAGCATTTTCAAAGGATTAGATATTATTCTTAGGGCTAAAGGGATCAAAGGGTATGGGAGAAAGTGGGAACAGTGAAAAGAGATGGATGATCTGTTTTGATGTTATTGAATGGTGAAGCAGTCTCAAAGCACTGAATATTCTATTCCCACTTTCTACATATCTAAGATTAAGAAGAGATTTGATAGTGGTGTTTAAAAATCATGAAGCATTTGGATAGAGTAGGGAGGGGGAAAATGTGTCCTTTGATGCAGGGATTGAGAATCAAAGGACACAATTTTAAGGCAAAAGAAGCAATGGCCACAAGAGGAAAATCAGATGCAATGAGTGCTTAGGACGTGGAATGGACTACCCAGAAGTATAATGGAGATCAATTAGATAATTGTCTGATGAGCAAGGAATTACTTGGCCATGTGGAGAAGGTAGGGGTGTGGAAATAGTGAGTTACTCTTGCAGATCTGACAGTGATATGACAGACCGAATTGCATCTTTGATGCTGTAACTGTTTAATGGCTCTATGCTGGAACAGTCCAGCTAGTCTTAATCTTGTACAACCCTGCAATTCCTTTCCCATCAATTACTTACCAAACTCCCTTCTGAAAGCTTTAATTGAATTTGTCTTCAATCCTCTTTCTGTAATTGCTGTGATATCCCAGTCCCATGTTCCTAACCATGCCCTGAGTTCATTTGCCTTCTCTGTTCAGCCCTTTGCATTGAAATAAATGCAGTTTAATTTATCAGTCCTACCCTCTTCTCTGCTTTGACTCTGCCTGCCCTGACTGCTTGACTCGGTGCTTTTCTCAACTGTACCAGTATCAGAGTGATCTCTTTCCTCACTATCTCCCTGGGTCCCAACTCCCGCATCCCCCCTCCCTCCACCTACTAGTTTAAATTCTCCCAAGCAATTTATGTGCAATCTGTCCTTCTTGTGCAGGTCTACCCCAAAAGAGTTTCCAATGATCCAAAAATGTGAATCCTTCTCCCATACACCATCTCCTCAGCCATGCATTCATCTGCTCTATCCTCCTATTCCTGCCCTCACTAGCTCACAGCACTGGGAGTAAATCCAGATATTACTACTCTCGAGGACCTCCTTTCAAAATTCCTGCTAACTCTCTGTGATGTCCCTTCAAAATCTCGTCCTTTTCCCTTCCTATGTTGTTGGTTCCAATGTGTACAATGACCTCCTGCTGGTCCCTCTCCCCCTTGAGAACATTCTGCACCCTCTCAGAGAGATTCTGGATCCTGGCACCAGGAAAGCAACACACCATTCTGATTTTTTTGCTGCTGACCACAGAAATGTCTGTCTGTGCCTTAGACTAGTGAGTCCCTTAACACAATTGATCTCTTGGAACCCAAAGTATCTTTCATTACATTAGAGCCAGACTCAATCCCAGAAACTTGGCTGTTTGTGCTACGTTCCCCTGAGAATCCATCACCCCTTACATTTTACAAAACAGCACTCTTGTTTGAAATGGGGATAGCCACAAAAGACCCTTGTACTACCTGCCTAGAGTAAATCTGTCTATGTGATTGTATCTGTAACATTTCTCCATTCTATAACTGCCATCCATCACACCCCCTTGCTCTTGTAAATTCCTCATTGTCTCTTACTGTTACTTCAACCATTCTGTTTGATCTGATAGGATTCGCATTTATTGCAGATATAATCCTCAGTAACCCGTAAACTCTCCCTAAGCTCCCACATCTGACAAGACGAGCATATCACTCTACTAAAGGCCATTTTTGCTTCTTCCAATCTGCAGACCCAGAAAACACTGCTCCAAGCTAACCTAATATTTATGGCTTATATTTTTAAGTTTTATCAAGAGATGTATCTCAATAAAACATATAATCAAGAAATAACTCACTGCATTGACCACTGCAGATTTACAGCAAGGTCTCAAGGCCACGCTTAAAGCTATTCACTTATTGTGTCTGTGCTGTGACCTCTCCCAAACAGGCTCCTCCTCCAAGATCAGTTGTGAATTTCACTATTTGTTAATTTTCCCAGATGCACTCCAATGTCCAGTGGTACATGAATTGAAACAGCAAAGACAGTAACTGTGCAGGTCACTGCTGTGTCAGTTAGCAGTGTGGGTTCTCTCTCTCTCTCTCTCTCTCTCTCTCTCTCTCTCTCCCGCACTGACCTCGCCATTTGCTGTCTTTGTCTGTTCCTCTCCCTTTTAAAAGTGCCACTGCTTTGTCTTTTTTTTTCTCTAAAGTTCCAAAACAATGCAAAAGCATATAAAACAATAATTGCTGCTCCTGGAATTCAAGGAAACCACCTCCAACACCTAAAATACCTCAAAAAAGGACCTCCCTAGCCTATTCAACCTCTCCCTATAGCTCAAATCCTCCAACCCTGGCAACATCCTTGTAAATCTTTTCTGAACCCTTTCAAGTTCCACAATGTCCTTCCTATAGGAAGGAGACCAGAATTGCACACAATATTCCAAAGTGACCTAACCAATGTTCTGTACAGCCACAACATGACCTCCCAACTCCTGTCCTCAGTACTCTGACCAATAAAGGAAAGCATACCAAACGCCTTCTTCACTATCCTATCTACATGCGACTCTACTTTCAAGGAGCTATGGACCTGCACTGAGTGTCGGAGGCTGAGGGGGGGGGGGGGGGGGGGTGACTTTATAGAGGTTTATAAAATCATGAGGGGTATGGTTTAGGTAAATAGACAAAGTCTTTTCCTTGGAGTGGGGGAGTCCAGAAACAGAGGGCATAGGTTTAGGGTGAGAAGGAAAGATATAAAAAAGACATAAGGGGCAAATTTTCATGCAGAGAGTGGTGTGTGTGTGGAATAGGCTGTCAGAGGAAGTGGTGCAGGCTAGTACAATAGGAAGGGTTTGGAGGGATATAGGTCGGGTGCTGGTAGGTGGGACTAGATTAGGTTGGGATATCTGGTCGGCATGGACGAGTTAGACCGAAGGGTCTGTTTCCCTGCTGTACATCTCTATGACTCTTTCAGGCAATACCTTTCAGATTCTAACCACACACTGTGATTACAACGTTGTCTTTGGCTTTTTTGCCAATCATGATAAAACTCTGTCATTGGCTCTAGTCCCTCTGTCAATGAGAACATTTTCTTTCTAGGCCCCTTATGATTTTGATCGCCTTTATCAAACCTCCTGTCTTAGTCTGTTTCCCACTAAAACAACTATGGCATCTCCACTTTACTCACTGGACTTCCTCATTCCAGAATTACTTTCTATCTACATTTTTCTGTTGCAGTGTGAGCACTATTTTAAAAATTCAATTCATGGAAGCACTGCAAATCACTTGATTATGACTTTATTTAATAAATTCTTCTACCACACATTTTGAAGCAATTTAGATCTGAGAGATTACTCTTAGCAGTGAATGAAAACAAAGTCCTCATCTTTCTTATTTGGGTTAAAATAAATGTAAACTAAAAAGACAAGAAACTGCTGAACAAACTGGTGATCCAGGGGCATTGTTTGAAATACAGATGGCAACAAAACATTTTATTTGTAATTGTTACATTTTCAAGGTTGTTTTAATGTAGTGTAATTTTTTAAAAAATACAATTTAAAGGACAGGTTTAGAGGTGAGGCATTAACTGAAGACTATTCAAGAAGTTTATTCCGTGATTTTGTATATATTTGACACAAGCAATTTTATCTGTAATTTGAAAATGAATCTGTCTCTGGATATGCAGAGAAAATTGTGAAACTCTAGAAGAAACTCAAGATACTGAGAATATTTCCACTGTACAGGGCCAGTTCACAAGGTGAACTGGGCACTCACTGCAGGCAGTGGGATTTTGTTTGGGAGTGGGAGGATGGAGGTGGGGATGTTCAAATCTGTGGGCTTTTAAAAGAAAAAGCTTCCTAACCGAGAGCCTGACGGAGAAGTTCAGAAGCAGTATTTCTGATAGTTTTTGACAGTTGTTTTCCTAATGTGTGTTGAGTTTTTTATTCCACTTTTATTGCTCCCAAATTTTAGATAACATTCTTGTAAGAATGATGGTATGGATGATGGTAATTTAATAGAGTTACATTGACTCAGAGATATTCAAGATTAAAGTTAAATAAAGGTCTTCACTTTGAGGACCTGTAAGGGTTATGGTGTTATACAATATAACAATTTCCTTAATGTGTTTAAAATAGCATTCAAGCTTTTCTGCAATAAGAGCATACAAATGATGATCTATGAAAGAGGATGATTATTTGCCTTCTGTGAATTGTGTTGTGTTCAATTCGGGCTCTGTACAGTAGCCCTGGTTATGCCATCATTTCTTATTAACTACTCATACCTCCCCAAGTAGCTACACGCCAAGCTTCTTTACTAAGATTTCAATGAATATGAAACAAAATCAATGGTTTCGTAAAATGTAATATTTTTTCCCCCCAAAAGACTAGGGGAAATAGAATTTGCAAAGGTTTGCAAGTATTACACGTGAAAATAAATTCCTCTCCTTTACGTATTTTGTCATTTGTAAAGGAAAGTGCCTTGTGCATTTTGCAATTCTGCATACAAACTGAGCACAATATTTAAAATTTAAAACAGTATTTTCCAGACAACATATGTATTACATATTAGATTACCACCTATAGCCATCAGGCATTAACTAGATCTTGTGTGCTATATGTGTAGACGATATGAAAGATAGGAATACTTACATAAAACCAAGATGTGTGCTTATAATGTCACAGCCATTCACAAAGATGTCTCCTGTGAGAAATGGAACTTCAAATTTCATTACAACCTAGATGCTGAAGTTCTGCCTGTCCCTTGTTGCAAAGGATGCATCTGACCATGTAGCCACATGACAATTGTTGCTATATCACCTGTCCCTCATGGAGATGCAAAAAAACACCTTGGACCATAAGTCTATCAGGTAGTGGTCTCCACATAATGTACCTGTGAGCAAAGGAGATGCTAGATGCTATTGGATGATCCTCTGATGAAACTGTCAGTCAATTGGCAGAACACATCATTTACCAGAACTTGCCAACAAGCACCAAGATGTAGCTTGGCTCGTGGAGACAGAGGGACTTTTGTCTGATCCTTTCTTATTCCTGGAATCTGACCCACCATATGTTACACTTGAAGTGTCTGGGGTGGGGAAGAAACCGTTATTTACCTTACTGTTGAATATGCTTTTGCACAGAAGTTCTGAAGAGTGATGCAGTGATTTTGATTGGAGTTCATCACGAGCAGCTCTGTGATACAGGAGTATGTGCTCTACAGATTGTCCCTAGAGACATGCACAGCAATAAACATCAACACCACCTGGGAGACCAGCACAGAACTTTGTGAAAGGCACTTTGATATCAGCTTGAATTTTGTGTGTCTCCCACTCATCGTCCCCAGCTGCCTGTTGCGAACTGACACATTGCAAGATCTAAGACTGCAAGCAGAAAAATGCACTAAAGCTTGAAACAGCTGTGACAGAGATACAATTGAGAAAACTTGCTAACTAAGAACTTTCAAGCATTGTTCACCACCAGCGCATAGTGGCAGAAGTGTATATGAACAACAAGATGCACTGTAGAAACTCACCAAGGCTTTTCTGACAAATCTCCAACCTCGCTACCGCCCAATAGGTGAAGGGCAAAAGATTTATGGGAACACTGCTAACTTGTAAGCCATTATCCAAGTTACACACTTAGAACTAAATTGCCATTCATTCACTGTTGTTGGGTCAAGGTCCTGGAATTCACTTCTTAACTGCACTGTGTGTATACCTACACCTTTGGACTGAAGCAGATCAAGGAGGCACCTTCTCTAAGACACAATTAGGGATGAGTAATAAATGTTGGCCTAGACAGTGATATTGACTTAGAGGGAATTTGTAAAAATGCTGGAAACTATAGCACTCCTTAGAGTGAAAAACCAAAGAACTGTGGATACTGGAAATCAGAAACAAAAGCAAAAGTTTGCTGATAAACCTCAACTAGTCTGGCAGCATCTGTGGTGAGAACACAGAGTTGAATTTTCAAATCCAATGACCCTTCTTCAGAAATGTCAGACTGTATGCCTGGTAAAGAATGTGCTTTGTTAACATCAAGAATATTGACATTTGATTAAGGCAGTTCAGAGTGGAATGTGCTGTAGGGAGAAATGCTTATATCTATTCCACTCCTGTAGTATTCAATTTGAAATGTTTTGCCCACAGGTGCATGATATGAATTACATATTTTAAATATTAAGATTATTGCAATTGATTTGAGGTACTTAAGGTTGGAATAGGTTCTATTGAGACAAGTTGAAAATTATGGAATTTGCAATAAACTTAAAAGTGCAATTTTTTAAATAAAGTTCATTTTGCAAATTGTATTAATAAAGTATTTTTTAAAACGGAACATTGACTTGTTATTGTAAATTGGGCACTGTTTTTCCAAAACATTTTAAATTTTATAGACACAAATACTTGTTTACTCAGTGTCTGTGTGGAATGGGTAATGTTGATTAATCAAAAATGCCAGTTCTGTATTTGCAATTAATCAGAAAGTTATGCTATTATGGACACTGAGTTCTGGAAGGAGCAGAGTGCAGGAATCAAACGAGCAATATTGAGGGGAAATTGTGCTGCAGAACTGTGGGAGGATAGAGTGAAGTGAAGAAAGGCCATGAATACTAATGACTGAGTCATTCATTCTCAAAATTTCAAGTGGTGTGGGAGGCCAAGAGGCCCAGGACAGCAAATGCCATTGCACTGGCTCTGTCATCGGATGACAGAAAGTCAAAAACAAATTCTGAAAGAAAAAAATGTAATAATTTTAATAGGATAATTAGAAAATACTTCTTTCCTCTGTTGCTACTGATGAGAGGTAATCAATTTAAAAGGATCGCTAATCAGACTGAGCAGTGAGATAAGGAAAAATATAATTATTTATGCAGAAGGTTATTAGCTTATTAAGTGTGTTGCCATTGGGAGTAATTAAAGCTAAAACTGCTGTATTTTTCAAGGTAGATTAATATTTAGCATATAGAATTATCCAACGATTGATTGTTTTAGATTTTTTTGTGAGTAAACAGACAGAGCAGAAGTAATGTGCTGAATGCCCCTGCCACCTTGTTGTAAACCTGTATGACTGTAGAAAAATAACTAAGGCAAGCAAAGCCATGGGAATGGATCTGACAAATGTCTATGAGAAAATGTGCACTCCAACAGAAAAAAGCTTTTCAAATGTAGCTACCTTGAAAATGAAATTTCAACAACAGAGTGATGTATGCTTGCTCCAGCAATATTGAAAAGAATCTCATATAAGGGCAACATTATCCCACTAATTTAAGTAGGGCACTACTATTATATCAATGCCATGGAATATTCTGTGTTTAGAATATAGATAAACCGTATACTTCAATGTTGTATGATCTTAAAAGGATTTAATGGATTGGAAACAAACAAACAACAGAAAGTCCCCCTAGATAAACTTTCTGTCTTTATTGTCGTGGACTCTTTTGCTTTTTACAAAATGTACACATATTAATACACAAATACACTGCTGTAAATCTCAGAAGTAATGGGATTGCACAGCCCTCAATTCTTACATTATAAATAAATCAGAGCAGTTTGTACCTGTCTTTAGGATTCAGTTTCAATACCTGAAGTAATCATGTAACTCTACCTTCCCATAAAAGGTGCTGCATTTATACTAGTTAAGAAACTGTGATGTACAAATGGATAATATGTTAGTTAACGTTTCATTATCTTGTTCTATGTAGTATTAAAATTACACTTAAATAGACTGTTGGATCATGTTTGATTGGGGTGCTGCTTATTTCCACACAGTCTGCAGCAAATCAGAAGTGTTGTGCTACATAGTCACATGGACACCCATACACACACACAAAATCTATTTCTCATCCACATGACCAAAAAATAATGTCACAGTTGTGACATAACCATAGACTTTATTATCTTTCCAAGGGTCATTATCTCCGTTCCCTAGTTTAGGAAAGCATGCATTCTACATGTGCAACTAACTCAAAATCATATGAAAACTCAAAATCATTCCTAATTTCATGAGATGGATATGTTCATAACTCTAAAAAAATAACTAGTTGGAAGCTTCACAGCTGAACAAAGCTCACTTGCATAATATGTTTTCTCAGCCTGTTGCTGAGTTTAGTTATAGCTGTTGTGGGTTTTCCACTGATCACAGTCACTCATCTTTAATTTAGAATCTGTGAAGGTGTTCTTTAAAGTGCTTGATTATCGCTGTTGTTAAATGATATTTTCGAAGAGTTGCATGGATTTCATAATGTTTTCATCCTGTACAGAAGAAATCAGAACACTGTGAATCTCTGAATTACAACAAAAGCTATTAGATAGTAAATCTGATAATGGTCAAAGGAATTAAAGCACTTCTGGATGAAGGAGATTCTTCAATCCATTGATCTCATCCCTCCAGCACATTAACTCAGTTCCTGATTATGCATCACTTGAATTTTAAAATCTTATCCTGATCAAAACAATCTTTGGTCTAAATTGCACTTCCCTGTCTCCATAAACTCATCCAACCTTTTAAATACTGTTGAGGATCTAAAATTTGAATTTAGGCTGTTGTCAGAAGTCATTTTTATTAACCACAAAATGACTTTTCAATTTAAAAAAAAACAAAATTCTGGTCTCTTGAGCATCTATATTTTAATTACTCACTCTGCCTTCTACTGCCAATGCCCTAAACTTCAGAATTTCTCCTCAAACACCTTGGCCTCTAATCTCTCTTTGATGGTTAAAGGTGATGCGATGGCTGAATTCTCCACCATCACATTATTAGCAATTACCATTGTTATGAAGAGAAGGTTGACCCCACCCGCACCAAGAACCAAAACCAAAACACTCAAAGAGGAGTGCCTCACCCTATGATGTGTTAAAAGGAATGTGGGAAGGGGTATAACCCATTTTTCAGTAACTTTTGTGGTTAAAGAAAAGAAATCCCTGACACTCACTTTACAATCAGCTATTAACAATTTATTTATCTAACCTTAACAGTGAACAAATTAACTAAACTATTAAAAAAACTAAATAAATCCTATTTAACTACTAAGTATTTCCAAATAATTCAAGATTCCAATGGTATGCTGTTCCAATAAATACAAGTCCCACTCATATAACTAAAATGTCTCTTGAAATTACAGCCATTTTACATGTCTTCTGGAATGTTTGAGGCCCCCTTCATCGTTCTTCTGACATAAGATGCCTTCTTCATTGTTCTTCTATCAGGAATGTCTTCTCTATTGTTGGTACCATTATTATTTAGATGATTCTTTCTTGAAAACATAAATGATTGTGAGAGCTAATTTCTCTCTTGAGAGAGCTGAGGCCTATTTGCTCTAGTGAATGGCAGTTAACTTTGGGATCTTTGTCTAACTGCCCCCTTCTTTTATACCCTTGATAACATACAAATTTATTACAATAGCATTGGTCCTATGCTGTCAACATCGTCAGGTTTAAATTTAATAGGTTTTTAGTATCTAAGAACCTGGTTTAAATTGATTGGCTAAATTCAAAACTTGTTGTCTTGACAAAAACTGCTGCTTGACTGGCTAACCATATGGCCTTTTGATACAAATCTTTCAGTTTGGGTCTTCTTTGTGCACCTGCAAACCCCCAAGCTATTGTTCACAGACATCCATTTTTAAATCTAAGCACAGAAAAAAAACCACCATCTTTTAAAGGGAACCATTTACAATTTTACACACATCATCAAATTCTAACTACCTACCTCCCAATCTACAATTACTCTACCCAACTTCGCAATCGCATTGACCAGAAAATTAACTGGATTAACCATATAAATACTATTCATTCAGAATTGAAAAGTAGGGACCCTACATCAAACTTTGGTTAAATCACACTAAATTGTATTGTGTGCAGTTCTGGTTGCATATTATAAAACGAATACAAAGGGATGTATGCAAAAAGATTACAAGGATGCCAACAAAAGTGCACAGTAATACAGTTCACTAAGGGTTTCTTTTGTGTTGGAAACAAATGATCAAATAGAGTCATTTAAAGTCATGGAAGGTTTTAAAAAATTCAAAAAGGAATTCAGAAAAAACTTCTTTCCAACAGTATGATGACATGTGTTCAATTCTCCAGGGTATAGCTGAAGTGCATATTTTGGAGACATTAGGGGAAAGCTAGATAAGCATGAGGGAAAAGGAAAGAGAGAAACGATAATAAGTTGAGATAAGAGAATATTTTGGCAGGAGGATGAATGCAGTATGAACATTGACAGGGAGTGAATTGTCCAAACAGCTTGTTTCTGTATCATCTGTAACTTATAGGCGTAATAGTTCCTCATGTGGCTTGGTCACATTTTTTGATTGATAATACTCCAGAGTCCTTGAGAATTTTGTTATATCAATTCAAGTTGATGTTATTTATTTCAAGTGAAAAACTAAAATAACTGTGTGTTTAAAGCATGTGGAGTGAGGAACCTTGGAACACTGTGTTACAGTAAGAGAGGAAACAGTGAGAAAAGAGACAAAAGGAAGAAACGGAGTTATTGATAATACTAAATGGAAAACTACTCACTTTTTGGCAGGTATCAATGAATTCATCAATTGTGACAACTCCATCTCTATTTTTATCCATTTTCTGTTAAAAAGAGAAAGCAAAAAATTACATCATTAATAAAAAAGAAGGCATAATGCTGAGCAACAGAGATAACCACCTGTAATGTAAGGGAATGGCAAAACTTCTGTGAAAAAGCATAGGAGGAACAGTAAGCACAGTTTGCATTTGTTAACACACTGTCTGGATAATGGATAGCGTTTTTTCTTGTTAGGATACTCCGAAATTTGAATAAATGATATTCGGATAACCGAGGTTGTTCTGTAACTTCTTAATATTGACTATATTGATAAATGCCTGAAACCAAATTCCAGTGGTTGCAACGGGATTTCACTGCAATATTTAGGCCCTGTGCTAACATTGTGCCATCATGTATATCACTGGATGGAGGAAGTAAGTGAAGAAGACCCTCAGTCGCACTTGCTCAGTTCCTGTAAGTAATATTAGCAAATACCCAGGATTAGATCAACTCCCCAAACTTCTTGAGAAACAGGCTATGTGACAAGTGAGTAAAAAGGAAAAGAAAGTCAATTGGAAATGTTAGGTGTGTTTGATCACAAACAGTTGTTGATAATGGTGGCTCTTTGATTCTGAGCATCCAGAAAAATCTTAGCCTTCGCACTCTGCAATTCCCCAACCACCAAATATAGAATCCAGTTATTTCTTAAATAATTACAGAGATCTTGTTCCACAACACTATTTTAATCCATACGTGGTCATCCTTTACGTTTAAAAAAGTTATTCATATCTACCCTAAGCATGCCAATTCTAATTTGAGCTTGGTTCAGTTGCAGTTTAATTTAAAATCATATTTAGGATTGGCCTTTTCCAATCCTTTAAAAATTTTACCTACTTTCTGAATCACAGGCTGAATGCTTAATATGGTCTAGAACAAAGGCTGATGGGTAGGCACCTAATTTGACAAAATTGACTGTGTTCGATTATCATCACAGTTTCAACAGTATTTTTTTTAGATTAGATTACTTACAGTGTGGAAACATGTTGAATGAGGACAGCCTAAGGATTGGCTGCCCATCAAAAAGCAGTGAATAACAAACAGAAGACTACCTATGTTAACCCCATTTCTGCATCAAGTGGAATTTCAGCTAATAATGTAGGCGTGTCTAATATGGCAGGCTCAACTTTGTGGGCGGCACGGTGGCACAGTGGTTAGCACTGCTGCCTCACAGCGCCTGAGACCCGGGTTCAATTCCCGACTCAGGCGACTGACTGTGTGGAGTTTGCACGTTCTCCCCGTGTCAGCGTGGGTTTCCTCCGGGTGCTCCGGTTTCCTCCCACAGTCCAAAGATGTGCGGGTCAGGTGAATTGGCCATGCTAAATTGCCCGTAGTGTTAGGTAAGGGGTAAATGTAGGGGTATGGGTGGGTTTCGCTTCGGCGGGTCGGTGTGGACTTGTTGGGCCGAAGGGCCTGTTTCCACACTGTAAGTCTAGTCTAATCTAATCTAATTAAAACTCATTATAAGAGGAACATTGAAGACTATACTGGCTATAACTAAGGCACACCTTTTGGGTCGGTACTCAGAACTAGACCCCATTCCAAATTCCTGACTGAAAATCTAGTCCACCTCTCTGTGGTGCCTTTTCAAAACTTCTCTAGTCTTTGTTCATAGCCCTGACATTAAAAGTCAGTCTCTTGCTAATGTCCATTTTTAGCAATATATCCAGTGCACACATGTCTAATAGCTGGTATGATTTTTATTTTCATAAAATACATTTATAATAATGGTTAAAACTGAACCACTAAGAATAAAAGTTAGTGGTTAGTTGCAACCACTAACTGTTGCATTTTTCTTATTTTTCTTAGTTATGCATTTTGTTTGTGTTTACTATAAAATTGTACATCACAAACCTGGAAAAAAATCTCAACATGTTGTCTGGGTGTTTCCTCTCTGAGAATAGGGTAAGTGTATTTTCCCATCATGTCATAAATAGATTTCATTATGTCCAACATCTCCTGCAAACCATAATAATTTGAAAATATTTGGTTAGGTAAAGCCAATATATGCAAAATCATCCATTTCACATTTTTATTTTATTCATTCACAAGATGAGGCTGTCACTGACTAGGCTAGCATTTATTACCCAGCGGGCAGTTAAGAGTAAACCACATTGCTGTGGGTCTGGAATCACGTGTAGGCCAGACCAGGTGAGAGTGGAAGTTACCTTCCCTAAAAGATATCAGTGAACCAGTTGGGTTTTTCCAATAATAACAATGGATTGATGGTCATCACTAGACGTTTAATTCCAGATATATATTGAATTCAAATTCCACAGTACCTGTGGCAGGATTTGAACCTGGGTCCCCAGAACATTACCTGGATCTCTGAATTAACAGTCCAGTGATACGACCAGTGATACCTTGTACAAATATTACTCAATGGCTTTTCTGGTTTCAACCTGCTCATCTCCCCTTTCCAGAAACCTTGGTGTGCCTTCCTGATGGGTCTGTCGACCCTGGACTCTCCTCTAGGGTTGGGATTCATTGCGAATGCAGAATTGGATCCGGCTGGAATGTCAGTACTAATAGGGAACCTGCTGCAAGAGAAGCAAAGTCTTTACAGCCTGGAGTTGGATGAAGGAGAGGGTGTTTGAGAAATTGCTGTTTTTTTCTAGCCTTTGCTGCCACTTACTTTTAACAGGAAACAGCTAACTTACTAACATCTGCACAAGGAAGAAGGTTCATAGTTGTATAGAGGTGCAGCCACAGACTTTCCTGATGAAACCAGTCAATTGCAGGACACCACTTAACCGAAGGAAATCATTGTGATCTGAGGTATGGCACGCCTGAAGAAGGGCTTTTTGCCCAAAACATTGATTCTTCTGCTCCTCGAATGTGACCTGACCTGCTGTATTTTTCCAGCACCACACTCTCAACTATCATTTCCAGATTTGCAGTTCTCACTTTCGCCCAGTTGATTCTATATCTATTCCTCTGTTCAACTTCATCACATTAATACATTTATAAACAACAAGCTTTCAAATTGTATTTTACGTAAGTTTAGTGATAGAAAGTTTAATTTCTATGTAGTATTGGGATTTAAGAAGTAATTTCGTTGACATTTCTTTAAGTGAGTTTTGAGAAGACTTGTAGCTCAGGTTGAGGTTCTGGATGTAGGTTTGCTCACTGAGGTTTGTTTTCAGACATTTTGTCACTATACTAGGTAACATCATCAGTGAGCCTCTGGATGAAGCACTGGTGGCATAGCCTGCTTGCTATGTATGTGTTTAGTTTTTCTTAGGTTGGTAATGTCATTTCCTGTGGTGATGTAATTTCATGTTATTTTTCTCAAGGTGTGGTAAATGGGATCCAAGTCAATGTGTTTGAGGAGATGCCCTTAAACCTGATATTGGGCAGGCCTCACAACCTGCAAGACTCCTACTTCTGGCTGCAGAGAAAATTATTGATCCCCCTAATTCTCTTAACATAACACCATTCCTATTTCCTTCCCTACTTGAATGGCTTCCTACACCAAAGTGAAGCAGTCAGTTTGCCCATCCTCCCTGCAGTCCCCAGTCTCGTCCAGAGAGATTGCAAGAACTTCACAACTATCTGACATTGCCAAGGCCAAGCCTCCTCAATTGTTGCAAAAAATGTTTGCTAATGGATACAACTCTAGTACACTATCTAGGTGTCTTCATATTTGCCAGGGGTTAGCAGTTATTTCAGAACATTTCCTAAGGGGCTCTTGTCTTGAGTGAAAGTTAGAAGTTAATATTACAGAACTTACTAGAAAGTTATCACTTTCCAGGGACCTTGCAGTTGATGGTAATTGTCATAGGCTTGGCGCTTCACCATAAGAAATCAGAGATGACTAAGGTAGTCATGAATGAGAGTGGCTTTTCAGTAAGAATCCAGATGTGATTGAAGTAATTGTTAAATGTTTAAGATTTGCCATTAGAAATCCAGATTCATATTTGAATCCATTGTTTGGGCTAAAGGTAAGTACTTTAAGAAAAAGTGAGCTGTCTTTTTTCTCAGAAAGCTGCTTCCAACAGAGAGTGCTCAGTAGAATCTGCGAAGTATATAGCCAGAGAGAGAACTAAAGGCATTGAGTATTGATGATCACAACATTATCAACAATTGTAATAACAACCCATCTGATTCACTGAAATCATCAATGGTTTTAACTGCAAATTTTTGTACTTCTCTTTCCAAATTCAAATAGTTTAAGCAAGTGGTGGAATATGAGATCCCAGCACCAATTCTTCTTGAATACAGTTTCATGCAATTTGTGAGAAGTGTCTATTTGCAAATTCTATTATAGTGGTTGTCACTGACAAGATGAGCATTTGTTGCCCATCTCTCATTGCTGTTGAAATGAGGCCGGGCTCACCATTTCAGAGGGAGTTTAATTGTTAAATACATCACTGGGGTTTGGAGCAACACGTAGGCCAGAACTAGTAAAGATGCCAGATTTCCTTTCCTAAAGGATGCTAGTGATCCAGTTTTTACAACAATCATAGCTTCATCACTGATGGCTAGCTCTTATAATTCCATATGCATTAATTAAGTTTATGTATTACGGAGAGATTCGAACCCGGGTCCCCAGGGCATTAGACTGCGTCTCTGTTCATTAACATCAACACTGTAACATTATCACTATCCCACTGTAACATACAAAATAGTTCCAGCCATTTGTTACCAACTTCCTTGAAATCAGGTGATAACTATTGAGAAAGTGTGAATAGGCTGGGACTATTTCAATAGATTTTATATGAGTCTTTAAGGTTATATAAAGTTTTTCTAGGGTAGATGCAGACAATATATTCTACTTGCGTGCATATACTAAACATTGGATTATAAATATAAAATAATCATTAATAAATTCAATAAGAATTTTAGGACAAGATATCTTTATCCAGTGAGAGATGGGAATATGATACTTGCTGTCACAAAGCATTCTGGAGGTGACTAGAATAGATATAGTTAAAGCAAAGCTAGTGAAGTATATGAGGAGGAAGAAATGGAAGGATATTTTGCTGCAGTTAGATGAAATAGTGTGGTGAAGTCTCATGTGGAGTGTTAAGACTAGCATAGATCTATTGGGATGGCCTGTTTCTTTATTATAAATTCTAAATAATTTTAAGAAGGCTAAGACGCTCATTAGAAGCATAAACAATGTTGGGCTGAATGACTTGACTATGTGCAACACCCACTTCTTGCAAGGTGAAGCTTTGGGAAAGTCTTGCTTCAGTAAGCACTTGTTTTAAAAAAAAAGCTTTACTGTGATGACTGCATGATAACATTTTTCTTTAATTTTTTATCATTTAATCTTCATTTTGTATACTTGCCTCAATTAAATAAGTGTTCCCATTATTTGAAAGCATTACATACACACTTTCAATGGGGCTTACAGAATGTAAGTCACTCATAATCTTCCTGGTATTTGAGAAAAAAATATTCTGAGCGTTATGAAAACCATGTGTTACAACTTATTTTGATGCAAAGTTAATTACAGTAGATGAATAGAAGCTAGTTAAAATGACATCAGTTTTAATTGAGAGTTCTCCCTGGTGTCTTAACATTTCACTTTATTGGAACAAATTGATACCAGGAAACCACAAATATATATTAATGCCTTCATCAATGCAGTTGGCACTTCTTGTATGAGCTGCAAGAGAACAGAACACTGCCAGGCGTTGTTGTGACAAAGATAAATATTTCAAGAGTTTGTTCTTGGCAGGTCCAGGGAAAAGAAAAGAAACCCGGACAAATAGCGTGGGATGTTTTGAAAATGTCACAGATATCCTCTAAACATACACCTGAAATTGAGTGAAATAAAGAAAGAAAGGCAGTTCTACATCTATGTCACTCTTTAGATCTCAATTTACTACTCAGCATGTGCAAAGAGATAATTGGTGTCATTCTTTCCTGACTCACTACAGGTAGCCGTTGGCACTCCGATTTCAGAGAGATTCCACTCATCATTATTGCTGTATTGATCAGAGACAGTAGGGTGTCACTACAGTTGAGACAACTCTGAGGACCTTAGACGTTCCAATTTTCAGTCCCTGCAATTGTTCAACAGTTATAAGTTACTTGCAAATTGTGCAGAAGAGGGTGGGAACTGCAGAGAGGATGAGTAAACACGCACAGCACCTTGGTCTGGGGAGCCATTCAAATGGAGAGGAAATAGGAATGTAGTTGTAGTTGAATTAGGGAGATAGATGCTGTTCTCTGCAGCCATGAACAAGAGTTCTGAAGGCTGCGTGACACGCCCTGGTATCAGGGTTAAGGACATCTCCTCAGGGCTGGAGAAGAACTTGAAGAGGGAGGGGAGGGATCCAGTAATCGTTATCTATGTTGGCACCAATGGCATTATTGGACTGGAAGGGAGACTTTGCTGATCGGCTTTGAATCGTTAGGACTTAAATTAAGAAACAGAATCCTCAAGGTAATAACTGTTGGATTACTACCCGAACCACAGACAAACTGCCACAGGAGAATAAAGTCACAAAGTTGAATGTGGGTTCAAAGATTGGTGTAGGGTAGAATGGGTTTCAGTTTGTGGGACATTGGAACCAGTACTGGGGTGAAAGGCACTGTTTTTGTGGGATGAGCTTCACTTGAGCTGTGTTGGTGAATCAAAAAACTAGGACTGTAGAGAGGGCTTTAAACTAATTAGAGGGGGTGGGAGGGTTTAGGAGAGGGGAAGTGTAATATCACAAAGCAAGAGCATATGCCAGGATTCCAGGGAAGCCATTTGGATTGCGATAGGATGGTAACAGGACAGAATGTACAAACTTAGATAAACTCTTGTAAATAGGGTCAAAAGGAGAATAAAACATGGTAAAAAGGCAAAAATAACATCTCTTTATTTGAAAGCACAAAGTATTTGAAACAAAGTAGCTGAATTAATGACATAATACAGGTTAATGGGTCCAATATCATAGCCATTACACAAACATGGTTACAAGGAGATCAAAGCTAGAAACTAAATATTCAGGAATATCTAACTTTTTGAAAGGACAGGCAGGAAGGAGGGGTAACGTTGGTGTGGGATGGAATAAGAAGAATAGCAAGAAATGATCGTAAATCAGAAGATGTAGAATCCATATGGGTAGAAATTTAAAAAAAAGGAAAGAAAATACTGGTAGAAATTGAGAGGTCAACAGTATGCATATGCTGGGACAGAGAATAAATCAGGAGGTAATGAAAGGATATAACAAAGGTACATTAATCATGGATGATTTTAATTTTTACGCAGATTGATTTGGTCAGATTGGCAGAGGAAGCCATGCAGAAGAATTCAAAGTGCATAGGGAAAATAGAACAGAAGGATTTGGGAGTACTTTTAAATGTTATAACTATACCAGACTCCATCAATTCCTCTGGCAACTCATCCCATACATGCATCATCCCCTATGTGAAAAAGTTGCCCCTTAAGTCCCTTCTAATGCTGTTCCCATCATGCTAAACCCTCTAGTTCTGGACCCCCCCACCCCAGGGAAAAGACCTTGTCTACCTATCCTATCCCTGCCCTTGTGATTTTATAAACATCCAAAAGGTCACTCCTCAGCCTCCGATGCTCCAGGGAAAACAGCTCCTACCTATTCAGCCTCTCCCTATAGCTCATATCCTCCAACCCTGGTAACATCCTTGTAAATCTTTTCTGAACCTTTCAGGTTTCACAACATCTTTCTGATAGGAACAAGACCAGAATTGCTCACAATATTCCAAAAGTGGCTGAACCAATGTCCTGTACAGTAGCAACATGACCTCCCAACTCCTATACTCAATGCTCTGACCAATAAAGGAAAGCCTCCTTCACTATCCAATCTACCTGCAACTCAACTTTCAAGGAGCTGTGAACCTGCACACCAAGGTCTCTTTGTTCTCCAACACTCCCCAAGACCTTACCATAAGTGTATAAGTCCTGCTCTGATTTGCTTTTCCAAAATGCAGCACCTAGCATTTATCTAAATTAAACTCCATCTGCCATTCCTCAGCCCATTGGCCTTTTTCTAAGGAATGATATATTGGATTGTAGGCAGTTCCGTGAAGGTTCTCTAGATTGATACCAGGTATAGAGGGACTGTCATATATGAGGAGAATTTGTGTTGATTGGGCCGTACTTGTTGAAATATAGAACAATGAGAGGTGATCTCTTTGAAACATGTAAGATTCTTAATGGAATTGTTTCCCTTGAAGGGAGATTCTAAGATCAGAAGGCACAATTTCAGCATAAAGTGTTTCGCATTTAAAACAGAAATAAGAAGGAATTTCTTCTTTCAGAGCATAGTCAAGCTGTAAAACTCTTTACTGCAGAGGACTGTGTCGGCTGAGGTATTAAGTACATTCAAGGCTGAGAAAGGCAGATTATGGAATGGAATCAAGGTTATTGGGAGAAAGCAGGAAAGTAGAGTCAAGGATTATCAAATCAGCCATGATCTCATTGAATAGCTGATCAGACTCAATGGCTGAATGGCCACGTCTGCTTCATCATATAGCCTTATGATATTTACTAAATTTAGACATCGTTAGAAGAAACATAAAATAAGCCTGTGGGTGTTAAAATGAATGTAGGGAGGGAGAGGGTCTACTGATGATACACTACTGAATCTGGGGTGGCCTTCTGCTGTTTGTTCTGAAAGCCTGTAAGTAACTCTGCCACATCCACTATTATATATGGCTGCCTAATGGGCAGAGAGGGATAAAGAGGTAGGTATCACCACAAGGAGCAGGGCAAGGTAGATTGATAGATATCAGACTGACCTGAAATAGCCATATCCATCTGCTAATTGAACAGTAACAAGAATATGGCATCAAGACTTAAACTTATTATTTTATCTGCTGTTTATAGAAACTCTGACGCAAACACCAAACTTAAGCGGAACATTTTCTTGGCAAGTTGATTACACATCAATTAGGATTTAGCTGTAAAGCTTCATTATTTCAAGTGTAATTTCCAATCGATGTTTGGAAAACATCTATGTTTAGGATTCATTCCAATTTGAGGTCGTTGCAGATAGACACTATAAAGATACTCTGCCATATAAATATGGGACAGGGCAATATTATGCATTTACAAAATTATGCAGTAAGTTACAAAAGTGAAAGTTTAACAAGTAAAGTACCAGGCTAATAAATCAAAATGGTACAAATCTCTTTACTTTAGGGTTAATGACAATATTCTCCATTGTGGTTTACATGAAAGCTATATTCCTGTCTGTATAGAGGGTTCAAATGCTATCTGTTTATTCATTGCGTACTTTCCTGTGGTTACAAGATTTAGTGGTGAATATTAGAAAGTATTAAATAGTAAATTAAATTGAAATTTTTTATTGTTTCCCTGTAAACACTGAGTTAAATAAAAACAAGGCAGTGAGTCAAAATAATGAGAAGTATCTCCACACATATAAACAGAAGGGGGTCTCCAATTCATTATATGTTACCGTCGGTGTTCCAAAGAAGCTCTTTTCCAACTCAAAAATTCATCAGTGAAGAAAGTGCTTTGTGTATTATACCTCCTTTGTTACATATCCATCCTTATTTATGTCGTACAAATTGAAAGCCCATTTAAGTTTGTCCTGTATTGTTCCACGAAGTAAAACAGAAAGGCCCATAACAAAATCCTGAAATGACAGACAGAGAAATTTAAAGTTTAAGAAATGTTCAATCTGTTTACTAAATGTTAAGGCTAAGCAATTTCAATATTTTCATGATGTTACATTGTAAGTGGTCTGCAAATGCACTGTACCACCTAACATTATGTGCCTGTCAATCAATTCTGCCTAAAACCTTTGTCAGTTTGTATGCAGTGCTTAAAGTCCACCAGAGGGTGTCATTATAACAAGCTAAGTAAAGGTTATCTTACATTATAATCCCTTCAAAAATGCAACTTTTCATTTATGTCGTGCTCCGGTTTCTGTTGACTCTTGTGGGGTCCATTCTGGTTGTGAGGTCAATTGATTTAGCAGCAGTATTGGTCACTGTTGCTGTGTCTCTTGCTCCCCAGCAATTATTAGAAAGCTACTAGGGATGCTGTATGGGCCATATTTGATGATTGATTGGCTGCTTAGCTGTTAATTTTGTTCATTTGCTGGCTATTTTGTTGTTCAGTTTATTTACCTGTCAGCTTGCAAGAGAACCTCATCAGGATTACTGGTGCAATGCTGATCACTACCAGGCCCTCAATTTGCTCAGTCACCTATCACACTTCCCTCACCCTGTTGAACAGTAGGGGCAGAGGTCAGCTTTCATCCTGTACATATCAATCAGTTTCTTAATTATTCCAATCTTTTTAAAAATATGTCCTTAAAAAGCATTCATCATTATTCAATTAATATTTAATTTTATTGGCTGAGACCTAGATATTAAAAACATTGCTGTTGCCAAAGACCCTTTCAATTTGTTAACACAGCAACTTGATCCAGTTACTTGTTCTTCATCTTCTCACTCAATATTTCATCTTATTCTAGTTCTCCATCCTAATCTCCATTGTCTAACCTGGCTCTACTATTGTTCTTGAATTCCTTTTGCCTCCAACCCAGTTCTCACATCATCTGGTGATGTCTGCTTCTCTCTCTCCATTATTATCCATTCCTCTTTGCCACTTAGTCTTGTCTCCTTGTGCAACACCACAGGAGGTTGACTAATGGCTGCAAAGTAAGCTGCAGAAGTTGCTGGGAAAACTCAGCAGGTCTGGCAGCATCTTTGGAGAGAAATCAGTGTTAAGTTTTGGGTCCAATGTCCCTTCTTCAGAACAATTTTAATTCTGGTTTCTATCCACGGATTCTGCCAGATCTGCTGAGTTTTTCCAGCAATTTTTGTTTTTGTTTTATTTCTGGTTTCCAGCATCTAGAGTTCTTCTGTTTTTTTTTCTGAGTAATCATCCTGATTGTTTTAAAGTAGCAAAATCTTGGACTTTCTGAGGGACATCATGGAAGATCTCTAGTAGAAATAGAAAATTAGTATAACAAGCAACATAATGCTTTTTTGTCAAAAAAATACTTTTAAGATATAATCCTATATCTTTTTCCAGTAATCTGAGTGGACCGTAAATTTGGTATCGTTGTTTCACCAGTATCATCAAAATCATACAAAAGCTGACCATTCATTTAATTACTGTTTGAGGGTTGCTGCTGTGCGCAATTTGACTGGCGTGTTTGAAGTACATTACCTGCATAGCAGTCAAAGTCATTCATTAAGCACTTGAAGATAGAGATGTGAGGAGTTCTATAATTGATAGTCTTTGATGCGAGAACTACAGTATAAATATAAACTTGACAATTCCACTGAACATTTATAATCTATTTTATTATGAAGCCAACTTAAACAAGTCAATCTCCAGTGCAAATATTGCAAGAGGTAGATTGGTGAAGATGAGGTCAAGTACATTTTCCTCCTCGATAGTTCTGATACCACCTGCAGTAGGCCCTGTCTAGCAGTTATGTCCAATAAAATTTGACCAGATGGCCAATATTGGTGTTATAGAATTACTCTTGGTTATAGATATTCACATCCCCAGTCAGAGTCCATTTTGTGTCCTTGAAACTCTCACTGCACCTTCCAAGTGGTGTTCAACATGGAGGAGTACTAATTCATGAGCAATAAGTGATCATTGACAGGAAGCTTCTGCCCCTACTTTGACTTAACACTATGAGAGTTAATGATGTCTGGAGTCAATATTGAGGTCTCTCAGGGCAACTCACTCATGATTGTATACCATTGTGCCACCAAATCTGTTGGACTGTCCTTTCAGTGGGCCAGGGTATGCCCGCAGATGATGACAGTGTTGTCTGGTACATTCTGTGTAAGAAATGATTCTGTGAGAATGACTATGTCAGACTGTTGTTTGACTGTCTGTGGAATTGCTCTCCCAAGTTTGGCATTAGACCCCATCTTTTAGCGAGGAGCACTTTGAATGATCAACAGGGCTGCATGAGCTATTGTTATTTCTGGAAATTTGGTTGATGCCAATGGTGAGTCTGGTTTCATTCCCTTTGTCAGAAGTCAGAAACAAATCTCTCTGTTTCAGATATGAAGTTGTGTTAGGTGGTGACTGCAGCTTCCTGGAAGGAGATCAATAACTGACTGGATCAGGTGGCTACACATTACAAGTCATTGATGTCTTTGATGTCATTGTCATGATCCACTTCAGCTTGTTGCTTTGAATCCTACACTGATATCTCTTCAATCTCCCAGTCAGCTGCACAGAATTACATAAGGAAGGTGGCGTATGGCTTGCTTGTCAGAATCAGAATTTATGTCAACCTTGCCTGGTATGGTAGGAAGATCGTATGAGGAAAGGCTGAGGCACTTTTGGCTATTCTCATTGGAGAAAAGAAGGTTTAGGGGAGATTTGATACAGGTGTACAAGATGATCAGGGGTTTAGATAGGGTTGACAGTGAGAACCTTTTTCCGCGTATGGAGTCAGCTGTTACTAGGCGACAGCTTTAAATTAAGGGGAGGTTGGTATTGGACAGATGTTAGGGGTAGATTCTTTACTCAGCGGGTTGTGAGTTCATGGAATGCCCTGCCAGTATCAGTGGTGGACTCTCCCTCTTTATGGTCATTCAAGCGGGCATTGGATAAGCATATGGAGGTTATTGGGCTAGTGTAGGTTAGGTAGGCTTCGGTCGGTGCAACATCGAGGGCCGAAGGGCCTGTACTGCGCTGTATTTTTCTATGTTCTATGTTCTATGTTCTATGCCTGGTCAGTCAGAGTGAGCAGGAGTTTGGCTTTGCAGTGTTAGCTGACTTTCCACAAGCACAAGATCCCATTGAATCCACACACAAAACAACCAGGAGTGTTTGTCAATTACAAAGGCTTACATTCCATCAAAAACAAAAGGGCATAAACCAGAAAAACAACACATCTGCAGGTCTGTGCACAGTTCCCAGACAGCTGCCATGATGCTTTCTTCCTGTGACAATCCGTCCTCCCCAATCTCTCCACAGCTTTGGGCAGATGCAAAGGGCAGCTGCTCAGTGACTAGGGACACCCAATGTAAATGTAACACATCATACCCATCAGAAATCCGAAACTAACACCCCATTAGCATTGAAATTAATATTATATCATCACCAGACATGTAATTGGATAAATTAAACACATGACATTCTGGCCTGGATAGATCTGGAGCTGCCTAAATTGCACACCACTTGACTTTTCCAAACTGGTGCTAGGTGCCATTTTGTGCATAGCATTCCATAACTTGTCCTGGCCATGTATGAGGAACACAAACTCAGATCCTCTGGGGAGGAGGAAACAGTCAGGCACAGTGGTGAGTTCCACTTCCCACCAGCAGCTTACATTATAAGATTCACCTCAATTTCTCTTCTGAGCCCAAGTCACCAGAAAATCCAACTATTTCATCTACCTCCCAGGCTCTTCACCCTGCCATTGACACAAAGCAGTTTTGCAATCAGCCAATTACTCCTGCAATGGTCCCCATCAATGCATGACCTCACATTAATCAACAATCAACTTTGAATGTGACTTACAGCCAACGCTCAAGAATGGACAAGATAGGAAAGCTGTAGAAAAGGCATAACATTTACAACAGCTAACAAAAGATCAAAAACTAATTGATGCAAAACTCTCCTAGCTACAATGAATATTAGAGAAATTGGGCTTATTCTCCTTGGAGGACAGAAGATTAAGAGGTGACTTTATTAAGGTGTCCAACATTAAAGAGTAAAGAAGGATATTCTGTTTCCATTAATTGGTATGCCAGGGGTCACAATTTCAAAACTATCAGCAAGAGAGCTAGGAGTGAGATGAGGAGAAACTTCTTTACTCAAAGAGTTGTTAGGATTTGGAAAGCATTACTTGGGAGAGTAGTGGAGGCAGATTCCATAGGAGGTTCAAAAGAGAGCTAGATATATATTTGAATGGGATGAATTTAGAGTACTCTGGAGATAGGGCTGGAGAATGGAACTAGCTGAGTTACTCTTTGGGGAAATAGTACAGACACGATGGGCCAAATGGCATTCTTCTGTAAAATTCAGTGATTCTAATTCATCTAGCTTGTTACAATTACTTTATGGATTCAGAGGAGTTAGCACCTTTAAGGCTAACTAATTTTCTTTATTTCATACCTAATGCCCTGTTATATTTGTAATAGCTTCTGTCCCTTGCTGTCAGATGTGCACTTATATCACACTTTTCATATCCACAGGAGATTCCACTCTATGAAAAGTGCCAATTTATGCACAACCATGTCCCACTAACAACCATGTGATAATTAACTGATAATGTCACTTTTTAAAAGTAGTGATGTTGATCGATCATTAATTATTAGCCAGGACATCACCCTCTTTCGCTTTTCTTTCAAATCATGCTAAAGGATCTTTCTAGGCTAACTGAGGGAGCAGATGGGTGATTGGTTTATATAACTTATCCAAATGCAGGCACCTCCAATTAAAGTGTTAGGTTAGACTTCTGTTATCTTAGTTATGGAGTAGGACTTGAGCTTTTCTTATTTCAAAAATATACTTTATTCATAAAAAATGTTTATTTGTATACACAGTCACTAAAGCAGTTCAGTTCTGTACAGTCTTTGCATGTGGAGAACAAACAAACCCAAGGCATTTCTTACTAATACAAGACTATATTTAAATATATCTGAGGCACCAGGAGCTTCTGAAAACCGAATGAACCCCCTCTGTACTTTAGCAGAAAGACCTTAGAAGGTGGTCTTTTCCCATTGTGCCTTGGCGGCAGCTTCCCCAAGCTTTAGTGCATCGCTCAGCACATAGTCCTTGGATTGTGCCAGTCTGCAATACTCAGTCGATGCTAACTCCTTGTTCTGGAAGACCAATATGATTCTGGCTGACCAAAGAGTGCCTTTCACTGAGTTGATGATCCTCCAGGCAATCAATGTCTCGGTGGGTGTTCGGGAAACAGCCCATGGAGCACAGACAACCACCTTTCTTTTATGTTTCAAAACATACTTTATTCATTAAAATATCTTTATATACATGCACAGTCACAAAAGCAGTTCGGTTCTGCTCAGTCTTTTCATATTGAGAACAAACCAACATTGGAGCTTGACTCTCCTGACACGTGCTTCCAATGTTCTGCTGGAGAGGGAATAGTGCTACTAACTGAGCTGCTGCTAACACATTCTGCTTGGGTTTACCTAAATGCTATTGTGTTACACAATTTTGTATGTAGATTTGTAAATTTCCACTTACTTGAACCCACTAACCACTAAAATAACCCCAAGTAATTTATTACCTCAGAATACTACTCACTGCCTTATTCAAATGACACTTTTTAAAATGCCTGATGTCTGGTTTAAATGATATTCATCCCAGTGGAATGGTTTCCTCTTGTCCCAGACCAAGTGTCAGTTCCAGATGAACTGAAACACCTGCTTCCCAAAAAAATAATTTTTCAGTCATGCATTAAATATTTTAATCTGTCTGACTCTGTTAATTTTCTTCTGGGTCAGGGAATGGTCTGGATATCAAAGTCTTTGAGGTTTTGATTTTATCTAAATTTGGATTCTAGCTCAGGTTTGGTTCAATCAGAAGAATAAAACAAGGAAGTGCAGATGCTGGAGACCTGAAGCCAAAGCAGAAAATGCCTGATCCTCAGCTCCCCACGACAGACCTGAATTCCTACTTTCAGGTTTCGGAATCCTGCACCCTCACCCCCATCACCCATGCCTCACATTCCCCCCACACCCTCCCCACTTTTGCAGACCTTCCCAATGAGTCCTTTGAACTTGCTCACACCAAATCATTTGAATGTCCTTTGTCTCTCCCCCAGCGCCCAAACTCTGTGATTGACACCCTTGGGAGGGAACCACAAATGACAGCAGGTCCCCTTAGTTAATGGAGCTGGCTACAATATGCACAACACTCAGAGTAACTAAATTGCGTTAAAAAAAATGACACTCACCTCAAAACTCACTGAACCATTGTGGTCTGTGTCAAAGGCATTAAACAGAAAGTGTGCATATGTGGATGCATCTGGAATGGAAAAAAGCAACTTTCTCAATAATTATGTTAAAATATTAAATGCTATAAAATCTCTAATGGTGATGATTTTCTTTCATCAAATTTGATGTCAAAATGAATTGGCACGATATTGGATGTATACAACAAAACAGAAATTAAAATAACAAGAATCTTAACTGTCTAGGATTTTCAATTTCATGTTGGAAAATAAATCAACCCTCTAACTTATCACATTTGCGGCCACTGACATTTTCATTATCACACTATTAAATGTTATCAAGAGCTATTAACCAGAGTTGAAATGTTTCCTGGGTTGATGGATATTACAACGTCTATTGCACCAACAAACTAATGAATTGTCCCTCATTTACAGATCGCTGCTAGTGTTAGTTATTTGCTTTGCTAATACAAGGCTGATTGGTTTTTGGGGAAATTGTGAAAATCAGAAGTAGTCTCTGGTTAATACAATTGTTAATTATCAAAAAATTGAAATTCACTCCTCTGGAAATTCCCATGAGTGTACATAATGTTTAGGAATTCTGTTTGGCTCTTCTTTCAGAACCTGTAATACAGAACATGGATTTGATGATTTACCTTCTGGCTGGATGTCTTTACTATGTCTAGGATGACCATTTCAGAGTGAAAATATTTCATAGAGGTTAGGTCATGTGAGAAAACATTATATGATGATAGATCAGCTGACACATGATCACATGGCACTTGACTTTGGTTTGCAATGTAACCTTATAAAGTCAGACCATTCACATTCTAAATACTTCCTTCTGTCTTCTAATTGAGAAGAAAATCTTGCACTGTTTTTCCAGTTGAATTGTCACTGGATCCAGCACCAGAAAAGCCATTTGCTTTTCCAGTAGGGCATATGGCTGTTCCTCATGCAGGAAGGGCAGTGCGTAGGTGTGCTGTGTGTGTACTGTAAGCTCCCTAACTGGCCAAAACATGACTGCACTGATGGTTTTGACACCAGTTGGAATTTGTAGGTCTATTTAGTACATCTGCTGGATGTGTAGCCAACTTTGAATGGCTCATATTATGGAATCCCAACAACAACAACAACAATCCCCACCACCACCATCACAAATGGCCCACTGAAAATGTCAATCCATTGAAGTGACCAACCATCAACTTTCAGGTAGGGTAATCTTCAGTATCATTTGTTTTTGAAAAGTTTAAGGAAGTGCCATGCTGTATTTTTGGAAATGTGATGAGTTGTGCAACCCCACATAGAATCCCTGAGCACCCTAATTCAACTGACATCATTTCAGCATGGACAGCAGCAGTTCAAACCTGAGAGGCTACACCACAAGGGCTCTGGTACTGAAAGTGGACAGCAGGTTTCCATTACCAAGGTGTCATTGGCATGACTTACACAATTAATGGTAGTGTCCTTGGAAGTGTTATTGAACAGAACAATCGAGGGTTATAGGTACATAGTTCCTTAAAAGTGGTGAAGAGAGTGGTAACAGGGTGATGAATAAAGCATTTCATGCTTGCGTTCATCAGTTAAAGCTTTGAATACAGGAATTGGAATGTGTTGTGGACTAGGCCAGACCACTCAAAACATTCTTAATCAAGCAGCTCAGACCATAACCTTGCAATTTGTTTCAGTAAGTGTACAGTGAAAATTACCCAGATTACATTAGCCATGTTGCCTACTAGATTATAAAACAGACAAAAATTTATTCACAAAATTACACAATGAAACACAAAGAACAGAATAAAGAACCACTACAGGACTCAACCTATCCAATTAGACTTAATGATGCTATTCTGAATATAAGCAACAGTCCCAATAAGCAAACTCCCTCTAATAACTAGTATAAATGATTACAGGTTGAAGGGTAGAAAGAGAAAGAGAGAGAGAGAGAGAGAGAGTTTCCACATAGCTCCCTGTTGAACTCCTCACCAGGTCAGACTGAACTAAAACTGCTCAGCTCAGCTAGCTAGAGAACTGACCACTACCATTTCTTTATACAGGTCACTTCTAAAACATGATCACTTTGGCCTGAAGTCTTCTCTGTTTACATAGAAACAAAAGGCCTCTCAAAGTCCTTTTCATCTCTGTACCAAACCAGACTGATTGGTGCCCAGCCCGGTTTATTACTCCTCTGAAAAAAAAATGAAGGGCAGAGTCTCTTTGAGCCAAGGAACAACTTTTAGAAAAATAAAGGGATTAGCTTTGTGATAGATGTAATGTTACAGCTGTACAAAGCATTAGTCAGGCCACATCTGGAGTACTGTGTACAATTCTGGTCACCCTGCTATAGGAAGGATATTATTAAAATGGTAAGGGTGCAAAAACGATTTACAAAGATGTTAGTAAAACTGGTGGGTTTGAGTTATCTGGATAGGCTGGGACCTTTTTCTCTGGAACATAGGAGGCTAAGGGGTTTAGAAATTCATGAGGGGCATAGCCAATGTCTTTTCCCCTGGGTAGGAGAGTCCAAAATTAGAGGGCATAGATTTAAAGTGAGAGGGGAAAGATTTAAAAGGGACCTGAGGGACAACTTTTTCATTCAGATGGCTGTGCATATATGAAATGAGCTGCCAGAGGAAGTGGTAGAGGTGAGTACAATTACAATATTTGTAAGATATTTAGACAGGTCCATGAATGGGAAGCATTTAGAAGGATATGGGCCAAATGCAGGAAAATGGGACTAGTTCAGTTCAGAGGAATTGGCCTGTGTGAGGAACCTGGAGACAGATGTGGGAAGAACACACAAGCTCCACACAGACTGTTGCCCAAGGCTGGAATTGAACCTGGGACCCTAGTGCTGTGACGCAGCAGTGCTAACCACTGAGCCACCATGGCATACAAGTTTAGTTGAAAGCACTAGCTTTCTAAGTATTGCTTCTTCAACAGGTGGTTGTGGAGTATAAGATCATAATAATTTATAGCAAAAGGCTTATAGTATCTTGGAGCTGTAATGAAATATGAAACAAATTTAGTTGGAGTCTTTCATCTTTTAGAATGGGATATGCTACATTCAGTTCTTTAATATGTAAATCCCAGAACTCCTTTTAAGTTACATTCTCAAGGTAGCTTTAACCTTTCTAACAATAGGTGTTTGTGGACTCTGTTTCTTTGAATATTTCTGGTGGGGTTACATATTAAAGAACTGAAAATAGCATTACCCATTCTCAAAGATATAAGACTTAATCTAAAGTGGTTTAATATATCATTACAGCTCCATGACAAATATTGGGCAACATCAAAATGAATTGTCAATTTTACATTTTGTCTTCTGTATAAGTATAGAAGTCTAAAAGCCTACATGTAATTTCAATAGTTTGACAACTCTTCCAGTTTTTGTTATGGTGTACATTTCTAGAAGTGTGGATATTATCCTTGGCTGCTCTTAGTCAGCAGACCTATTGTTAGTGTGTTGGTTGTTATAGTCATAGAGCTATACAGCACCGAAACAGACCCTTTGGTCCTACCATTCCATTCTGACCATAATCATAAACAAAACTAGTTCCACCTGCCTGCGCCTGGCCCATATCTCTCCAAATATTTCTTATTCTTGAATTTGTCTAAACATTTTTTTAAATACTGTAACTGTATCCATTACTTCTTCTGGAAGTTTGTTCCACACATGAACCACTCTATGCAAATAAAAAATTGCCTCTCATGTCTTTTTAAAATGTTTCTCCTCTCACCTTAAAATTGTGCCTCTAGTCTTGAAATCCCTTATCCTAGGGGAAAGACACCTGTCTTTCACCATATCTATACGCCTCAAGACTTTTAACGTTATTATTATACCACTGTTATCTTTGTGTTTTTTCATGTGTACTTGGCAGCATTGGCATATTATCCACTTCACTCAGCTGGTTTCAGTTCCTCCTCAGCATGGCCTTATTAGATGTCAGGACTTCATAAGAGATGGGTGGTCTGGTGGCTCAGTGGTTAGCACTGCTGCCTCAAAGTGCCAGGGAGCCACATTTGATTCCGGCCTTGGGTGATTGACTGTGTGGAGTTTGCACATTCTCCCCATGTGCGCGTGGGTTTCCTTTGGGTGCTCTGGTTTCTTCCAACAGTCCAAAGATGTGCCGGTTAGGTGAATTGGGCATATTAAATTGCCCATAGTGTTCAGGGATGTGTAGGCTTGGTGCATTAGTCATGGGAACTGCAGAGTCATAGGGTAGGGGAATGGGTCTGGGTGGGATACTCTTCAGAAGGTCAGTGTGGACTGGTTGGGCCAAATGGCCTGCCCCCACACTGGAGGAACTCAATGATTCTATTATACATTTCAGGTACCTCTGAATAACCAAATTTTCATTTTAAGTGTCTCGGACCTATTATCTAAGTTGTAGTTGAGGTCAATTTGCATCTGCATGCCAGCCATGCACCATCTTTATCCTCTCTTGTTTGACAAAAACTATATCTGCATTTTGTAAAATTTGGATAAGTGGTGGCTTGGCAATTTCATTCTTATTTACCTTCTGAACATGATCTCTGCTGGTGACGGCAACTCTATATTTAAAAGTGTAACATATTCCACAGCACAGACCACTTGCTCAATGAGACCTTTTGGAATAATGTAATAATGTCACAAGTCTTATATCTCAGCTGCCACACAATTCCTTAAAAGTTCTGCCTGGATATTGCAGCCACTGCCTAAAATAATATTTTCAGATGCACCAAATGGAGTAAATATCACACTCAATTTTTTTGCTATGGAAGCACTGACAGTGTTCATTGCCTGTCTGAAACTCAGAAATTTGGAAAAATAATCAGTGTAAGATGATGTTATTTCCTTTCACAGTACATAAATCAGTTACAATCTTGTACCAAGAAACAGGTGGAATCATGAGTGCATAAAGGTTGTTTTGATTTATTCAGTGAGTGTGGGCATTGCTAACTGTGCCTGTATTATTGCCCATCACTCAATGCTTTTGGTAACGTGGCAGTAAGTTGCTTTCTTAAACTGCTGGAGTCCACTTTCTGTGGATACACCAAAACTTCTATCAGGGAACTCCAAGATTTTATCCCAGCAATACTGAAGGAATAATGATATATTTCCAAGTTAAGATAACGGGTTACTTGGAGGAGTATTTTCAGGAGGTGCTGTTCTGATGGATCTGCTGTCTTTGTCCTTCTAGGTGGCAGTGGTCATAGGCTTCAACGGTGCTGTTGGAGGTACCTTGGTGAATTTCTGTGGTGCATCTATTTTCACAATGTTACTGTGGTCAGTGGCTCAGGTTTGCCTCACACATCCTCACTAAGTGTTTAAAATCATTGTTAATCCCTGGCCCAGAGGCTATATCAAGTGCTAGTCACCCACTCCTTGCACATATGCCCCTGGTGTAGTTCCAAAATTATGATCCAACATTTTTAGCTTCAGACACAGGTCCTTGTTTTCCTTTGAAGATAACCCTGGTCACCATTTGAAAGGAAGATTGTGATTGCACTGGAGGGAGTGCAGTGGAGATTCCTTTTAGACGTGGGAGCCATTCTTTTGCAAGGGATGTTGTCAGAGTTGAATCATTGTGTTACCTCGGGGGGGGGGGGGGGGGGGGGGGGTGGGGGAGGGAGGAGCATCCTGCTTACGCAATTCACTTCGACTCTGTGGTGTTGTGTCCTCCAGCTGATGTGTCCCCTTGATGCAAAAAGTGTACATTTTGTTGCCTTGTCCCCGACCTCACTGATGTTGGCAAGTTCAGTGGTGTCAGCCCTGGTCCAGTGTACCCAAGCACTTGCATCCAGATGTACCAGCCCATGCAGTTTTATAACCTAAATCTGTCCCAGTCTCCTTATCCTGGGAAAAACTGCCCTGAATTTTAAAAATAAAATCATTCTTAAGATGTAAGTGATAGTGGTCATATTTATTGGCCATTCTAACTGTCCTAGGATCTGGATGTAGGTTTGCTCGCTGAGCTGGAAGGATCATTTTCAGATGTTTCATCACCGTACTAGGTAACATCATCAGTGAGCGTCCGAATGAAGCTTCATCTGGAGATTCACTGATGGTGTCACCTAGCATGGTGATGAAACATCTGAAAACGAACCTTCTAGCTCAGCGAGCAAACCTACATCCAGAACCTCAACCTGAGCTACAAATCTTCTCAAAATCCACTGTCCTAGAATCTGTCAGGTGGTTTGTCTTCTTGATCTGCTGCACTCTTTCAGCTGTCTGATTATTTGTGGTACATGGGGAATGCCGACATTGAAGTATGCCATTATGTGTCAAAGGACAATAAACCTTTAAGTAGTTAAAATCTATATTTTATTTTCTAAACAATGATCAGCTCTTTCTGTTTAGTACATTTAAGCAAGAATTCATGCAAACAATAAGATGTTAGAAACACTCAAGAATTGTTACAGCACAATCTGCAATCTCAAGCTAACAGGTTTAATGGGTCTTGATCCAGGTCAGTGGATTTGGATTTTTAAGTTGCCCGTTGAGCTGGCTTCAGGGTAGTCAGTAGAACATTGGGAACCCAGAATTCGAGGTTTTACCATAAATTATTAACCACATTGCCTGTGATTGCATAACTGAGGGCAGAGCAAGCCGTAACCTTGAAATAATAGGATTTAGTACAAAATTACATCCACTGAGGCACCATATAAAATAAACCGTCTGTTCAATTTCAGTTCTACTTCGACCACAATTATATGCTTTCACCCCGAATATGAAAAAAAAACTGTTTCTGTTTTCATTCTGAAATGTTACTCAGCCTTTCTCTGCTACTCCTCGTCCTGAAACAGTGATATGGCAATATGGTGCTGTCTTATTCAAATAACCATCCTTCCTAACCAATTGAACTAAACTGTTTCAGCAACGATTTTAAATCATGGTGATTTGGAGGTAGTGTGGGTGCTATTGCCACATCAAGTGTCTTGAATGGCTCTTTAGCAGACTCATATAGAGCAGGTGAACTATAACAATTTGCAGCGGTGCAACAGCCTTATTTGGTCACTCACTGTGCACTTCAATTTCTAAACACCAAAGTCTGCATTGCAAATGCATTTGTTATGCCACAAACCGGTGTTAAGCAAAGGCAGAGTTATTGCATCAGCTTGTTCCAGATTGTCTCGGATACTGAGGCTGCTTCCAAGACCTGCTATTGAGATGAGACGAGATGACCAGAGCAGAGTGTAGATGTTCTTAATCTGTTCAGGGATGTTATGGCATAAGTCTGCAGTAAGGTAAGATATAAACCCAGGCTATTGGTCCTATTTACTACCACTGCACCACAACAGCCTGAGATGAGCAGATTATAACCAGTCTAGCTATAGAAAGCCTAATAATGTCTATGGTTGCCAATACAATTGATTGTAATTGAAAACACAGAGATAGAAAAGGGAATATTAATCTTAGAGGCATCAAAGGCCCATTACAATGCAAATGATGGAGGTCAACTAACAGAGCACAGGCCAAGGACCTTTTTTGGTTATATCAATCAGAATGGATTTCATACAGAGAGCCATTTGGGCAATCTGATCCCCATTTCTGTTCTATTTAATTTATTTTGAGTTTCCTTACAACTATAATATCGCCATATCTGTTTCTTAAATGCTGCCAAACCAGATCCATGAGCTTACTGAAGGATCCAGAAGTACATGGTTATTGAATCTTACAGTCCTTCTGACACTGCATCCAGGCCAGTCCTCTCAGTAGCCAGAATAATGTTATCAACATTTGACTCCAAAAGCACATTGGAGAACCGCCTCAGAGTGAACAGGCACTAGCCAGGGATGGGTTTTACCAGTGCTTTGCTGATTGGCTGCAAGGATGAGAGGACTTTGTAACATGATGTTAGAAAGTATCAGGAAGTGGAACACACCATCTTACTGCTGGCATAGCTTGTGAAGGTCTGTAGAAATGTCAGCAATATGACTAAAGGTAATCCTGGAAATGCAATCATTACGGGGAGAAAGTGAGGACTGCAGATGCTGGAGATTAGAGCTGAAAATGTGTTGCTGGAAAAGCGCAGCAAGTCAGGCAGCATCCAAGGAGCAGGAGAATCGACGTTTCTTGCAATCATTACATCAGCATTGGGAGAGATCGCCAGCAAGTGGGAAATCTTGGTGGGTCTGCCAATGGACTCATGAGGGGAATTCTTCTTTATGGTTAATCTATAACCCACAGAGGGCACTTGACTTTTCAAACTTCTGCCACATATAGGTGAGTATATGTGTGTGTGTGTGTGTTTTTTTCCAAGGGTCAGCACTTCACACTGCTTTGCATTGTGCGCCATCTTTAATGTTGTTGTCCATTTCACCATCATGATCTAATACTTTAATTGCAAATTTTTTAATGCTTCTCATTACATCCAAATGTGACGTGCTCATAAAGACTGTATAATATAATGGAGCCAAAGCTGACCTTTGGAGCAATCACTGTTAAACTATGCCCTGGAGAGATTTCATAGTTAACCAATAAAATTCTAACAGGAGTGGGTAAATGCAGAAAGGATGTTCCTAATGACTGGGGAGCCCAGACCCATGGATGTGGGGTAGGTTACTTAGGACTGAGATGAGGAGAAATTTTTTCATCCAGACTTGGTGAGCCTGTGGCATTCTCTGCCATGAAAAGCGGTTGAGGACAAACATTGAATGTTTTCAAGAAGTTGTTAAAGGGATCAAAGAGAATGGGGAGAATACAGAAAGAGGGTACTGAGTTGGAATATCACCCATGATCAGATTGAATGGCCAAATGGCCTCCTCCTGATCTATTTTCTATGTTTATAAAACTTCAATCTCCATCACCACCTTTGCATCCAGTCACTGACCCAATCTTTTGTCCATTATTTGACTTTCCCTTTAATTCTGTGGGCTTCCATCTTCTTACTAAGACTCCTTTCTGGCATTTTGTCAAATGTCTTCCATAAGGTACAGATACAGCATCTATTGCACCATCTCAATCATTTAGTTACTCAACTCATACAATTCATATTTTTGCCATGGTTTCTGCCTCTTCATCACAATTCCCACTGAGTCTTTGATAGGTTCAAACCTTTTCCAAGCAAGTATCAACAAGAAACCCAAAGAACAGAAATAAATTGGTGGAAAAAAGCAGGTCTGGCAGCATCTGTGGAGAGAAAGTAGAGGTAATGCTTTGGGTCCACAGATGATTAAGTTCCTACTTTTGTTTTCCCTCTTTGGGGAAAGTCAAAATTTGATTGAAGTTGCATTTTTGGGTCTTTGATGTCTTTAGCTCTCTGCTTATTCGGTTGACCTGTTAAAAATCTCCTGACCCTTGCCCTCAGGCTGCCAAGTAAAAGCCAAGGCTCTCGTGATGTCACTGAGACACAACATGCTCATGTGCAAAAAAAAGAGATAAGATTAAAAGAAAACAATGGATCAGCTTATTCTAGACTGAAAAGATGCCTGATGATTTTAATTGTTAGTGAGATCAGGTTAAAATTGCCCCCTTTTCCACTTGTGACAAAAGAAGATTACAAAAGAAATGATAAACTTTCAATGTAGAAGACTGGATCATTGCTAGTCCAGTGGTAGATTCTTTATTCCACGGCTCAGCAGGGAAGTGGATATTCTGATTTCTGGTGCTTTAGGAAAGGATTTATGATGTGGATTTTTAAGAATCTATAGATGGGAGGGTAATGATTTAACCTCATTTAATCTAACAGGGACAAGCCATGACCTCAACTTATTAAGGCCCTCATGGGAAAACAGCTATGTCAAAAAATTGAAAAGCTTGTAAATGCCATATTTCTCATCAATCTCAGTTCATAACAATCAATCTGTAAATCTTCCTTTTGTCATTGAAGAACTTTTATCGAATCTGATCTGCAACAATTCAACAGGAAAGAGTTTGTGTATGAGACCTCGGTTTAGTTCCTCACTAATGCCCTGAAACATATTCTGGCTTTGCAGATTTATGCTCAAATTTCCTGTAATGTTATGCTTGGATCTCTTGAATTAGAATATCAGATGCTTCCACACCTCTTGAATTGGTCATACTAAAGTCAGAAACAATACCACTTTAGCAATGAGGCATCCTCAAATTCCCTGCAAACTTTTGCATGGACGAACACACCATTCCCTTTCAATATTTACTCCATTGTCAATGCAATTTGACTGCCCTGATTTTGTCCCAATCTGATCCTAACCGAAGCATTTGCCAATTGAATCTCTTCTCAACGGTGCTCCATTGCCTTGAGGTTCCTATTGACCTGTTCTCCAGCATCTTCAATTTCATATTTACAGTTTTCACCCTGAAGACATCAGCCACAGAAATGGTATAGTACTCCATGAATAATACTAATTTTATCCATACATCTCTAAAGCAGCTTTGAATTATAGCATAGATACTGCCCATTGTGTCCATCTCAGCTATTTGAAAACACAACTCGTTGGATCCACTCTGCAGCCCTGCTAAATCTTTCCCTTCAAATAACAATCCACAGTCCTTTTAAAAGTCATGATTGAATCTGGCCTCCACCGCTCTTAGAGACAAAAAATACTGCAAATGCTGGAATCCAAAATAGACAGGTAGGAGGCTGAAAGAACACAGCAGGGCAGGAAATCAGGAGGTAGAGAAGACGATATTTCAGGTGTAACCCTTCTTCAGGACTGGGGATGGGTGTAGGAGGAGCCGCAGATAAAGGGGGTGGCTGGGGCAGGGTGGTGAAATAGGAATAGGTGAAGACAGGTAGTGGGTATGACCTGATTGGTCAATGAGAGGAATGAATCTGGTTGGTGACAGGGAGAAGTGGAAGTGGGGTGGGGGGGGGGGGGGCGCTGGGAAAGGAGTCAGGTTATTTGAAATTGGGGAACTCAATGTTGAGTCCTCCGGGTTGTAGGCTGACCAGGCGGAAGCACAATATCACCATTCGCTATCACATTTTGCTGTTGCTTGTGTTACCACAATCTTTAAATTAATGCCCGTTGGATCTCATTCCTTCATCCATTGGAAATAGTGGCTTTCTACCTGTTCTGTACAGAATCTTTATGGTTATGAAAACCTCTAACAAATCTCTTCCTAAACTGCCCTTCTCCAGGGATACAATCTCACCTTCTGTTTATCCATGTGACTAAAACCCTTCATTACGGGAATCATTTTCTCGAATCTGCATCATTCTCTCATGCCTAAACTTTGGGCACAGTACTCAAGTTGGAGTTGAATCAATATGTTATAGAGCTTTATCAAAATATCTTTACTTTTAAATTCCATGTCCTTACTTATAAATCCCAGGATCCTACATGCTTTATTAACTACTTTCTCAGATATCCCTGCACATATCTGCACCAATGCTGAATGCTGTTTAGAACTGCATACTTATTTTATATTGCTCATCATCATTGTTCCTACAAAATGGCATTATTTCCCCGCATTAAATTTCATCTTGTTCATACATTCCTCTACCCTGTGCTCTCTCAAAGGTTATCACTAACCAGCTCACAGTTCACAAGACTTCTGTTTTATGTCATCCCGCAAATATTGATATTTGCCCTTTACAGTATACCCAAGTCTATTTTGTTAAAATATAATCAAGCAAAACAGTGCTCCTAACACTGACATCTTCTGAACTCCACTGTATACCTTTCTCCAAACTGAAAACCAACAGTTCACCAGAATTCTGTTACTTGACAGGCTCTATCATTGTTGTTAAGCTGATAATGTGACACTGTACCAAATGCTTTCTGGAACATCAAAGAGATCATATTAATCTCATCAAACATCTATTACCTTATATAAAAAAGCTCTAAGTAATTAAACATGTTTTTTGTCTTAACAAATCTATTCTGGCTTTCCATAATTAATCCACATTTGTGCATGTAATTGTGATTTTGTTTTTAATTATCATTTCTAAATGCTTTCTCATCACTGAGGTTATTCTTCACTGGCCTATTCCTATTGGGCTTATCTTGTACACCCCATTTCTGAACAAGATGTAACATATTTAGTTCTCTAGTTCTCTGGTTTCATCTCTGGTTCTGAGGTGGATTGGAAAATTATGACCTCTTCAATTCCTACAACTTTCTTTTCACAGTATATTGATGTATCTCTTCTATTTGTACTGAATTTTCAATTGTAAGTATGGACAGTCTACAGAATACTTCCTCTTGAATGTTTAGATCATCCAGTGTTTCAATCACCTTCTTCACTATGACTTGGGTTGTACCTTCTTTGAGAAATAGAAATGTCAAATATTCATAATGAATTTATCCGTACCTTTTCTCTTGATATCTTGATGGGTAAACCCTCTGTTAAGTTCATAATCGGCTCCACTTAACTTTTTACTATGTTCTTATTATTTCAATTCCATTTGGTGTTAAACTGCCAGTCTCTTCTTATCTGTTTCTTCATTGTCCTATCCCTGCCCAGTTCTTCTACATTTCGGCTGCTTCTCAATCATATCCATCTCACCTGTCATATGCACCCTTCTATGGCTTCATTTTACTAATTAATTCTTTCTTCAGGAAAGGTCTATATAAGCTCAATATTTTTTGTCTTTCTTTTACCCCAACTGCAAATGCACCTTTACTGTATCCAAACTATCTCTTTTTTAAAAGGCAGTACATTGATAATCAATACTGTCACAGAACAATCATTGACTGCAATTAATCTGGACCATCTGTACTCACTTCAGTGAAGTTGGCTTCACCCAGATTTATAGTTTTGCTCCTTGTCATTTTCATTACTCTTCTAACCTTGTGATTTCACGATCACTGTCTCCTAAATGTACCTCGAATAAAGCTTGATTCACTCTCCACCATCATGTCCAGCAATTCCCCTTTCCTTATTGGAATAGCAATGTACCAATGTAGAACATTCTCCAGAGCACACTCTAGAAACTCTTACACCTTGTTACCCCTTACACTACTACTATCTCAGTCAATATTTGAATAAATAAAACCTACAATTACAATAACTTTATAATTTTTTCACTTCTATGGAACTTGCTTGTAATGTTATTCTTCCATACCTCTGCTACTCATTGTTGACCTTTAAAATATACTCAGCTTTATAATGGTAACTCTCTGTTTCTTAGTTCTAACTCAAACAGATTCCAACCTTGAATCCTTTAAGAAAATCTGTCTCCAGCACTATAAAGTTCTCATTTATTTCCTCTCTGGTCTTTCCTGAATACCATGTATTGAGATATATGTTGAACTTGGTCCTGTCTTTTTTGAACCAGGACTCCATTATTCTCACAATATTATGTTTCCATGTGACATTCTGCACTTGAAGTTCAGCAACCACTTTTCTTTAACTCCATTCCATACGTAATTTAGGGCTTATTACATTTTCTCTGCATTTGGGTTTTCTTCTCTAAATCGCCTCTTGATTCCTTCACCCTTGCTGAATTCATGTAAATCTTCTCCGGATACACTAGTAAATCAGCCCTCAAGGACATTGATTCTGGTTCTGTTCAGGTGCAACCTCCCTGACCTGAAAAGTTCCTAGCTCACCCAGACCAGATCCAAATGTCCTAGGAAACTAAAGGCTGGTGTTGTTTTCCTATTTTCATAGAACATCTTAACCCATATTGTTGTTTTTGTGAGTCTGTTGTTTTGTCAGATTTTGGGATTTAAGATGGACCAAACACATTGCTTAACAAATACAAATTTTAAAGAAGTGATTTTGAAGTTTGAAGTTACTAACTTCAGTTTCTGTTTATTTTTAAAGTTCACTTACTGACAAAAAGTTAAGCCACATTTAAATTAGCTCCACGCTAACCTTAATGCATTGTTGAGGACTATTTTATGTGTGGAATTATTATTGAAACAGCATGTTGTCCATTGAATTCACCAAATAAATTATCAAACAATATTCATCCTGAGTGAATATTTTCCCTTCCTGGCTTAATCCATTTACAAACGTAAATTAATAATTATAAACTCACCACATTGTCATAGCAGAGAATACTGGCATTTGAATCAAAAGGTGAGCATTTAAATTCCACTCCTACTCCAAGATTCTGATCACTTAATTCAGGCTGACATTTCAGTGCAGTTATGAGGAGAGCTGCACCGTCAGAAAGGCAATTCTTTTGGCTGTCATGTTAAACTGACACGCCAGTTATTAATGGAGGTGGCTACAAAAGATCTCAGATTAATATTTATTCAAGAAGAACATGAGTAATCTCTCTAGGGTCTTAGCTAAGAATGAATCCCTCAACAGACATCCCTAAAAAAAGACATATGTTGTCACTATATAATTTTATTAGTGAGAACTTGCTCAAGTTCAAGAAGGCACATGATATGCTTGTTTCATTGGTTGGAACATGGAGTATAAAAATTAGCAAGTCATGTTGCAGATGTTTAGAAATTTAGTTGGGCCACTTTTAGGATATTGTGTACAATTCTTGTCGCCACACTTCATGGAGGATGTGAAGGCTTTGGAGAGGATACAGAAACTGCTCACTCTGATGTTGCCTCATTTGGAGATTATGAGCAATGAGGAGAATGTTGAAGGCTGAGGGGTGACCTGATAGAAGTTTACAAAATTATGACAAGCAGGATAGAATGGATAGGCAGAGATTATTTTCCATGGTAGAAATGTCAATTAACAGTGACTAAAGGTAAAATGGGTATGTTTAAGGATGTAAGAGGCATATTTTTAACAGAGGATGGTAAGTGCCTGGAATGCACTGCCAGAGGAGGTGGTAGAAGCAGTTCAATAGCAATGTTTAACAGGCATCTTGACAGATACATGAATAGGCTGGCAATAGAGGTACATGGATGGCACAAAGTCAAATGGTTTCTAGTTTAGAAAGGCATCATGGGGCGATGCAGGCTTGGTGTGGTCAAGGGCCTGTTCCTGTGCTGTACTGTTCTTTGTCCTTATCTTGCTAATGTTGTGCTCTGAGGGCATGAAGAGAATTCCCAAAGAAAACTATATTCTTTTCCAGACTTCTGTCTTTAAACTTTGTTTATTTTAGAAATAACAATTTTACTTTACTCATAAAATGGTCCAAGTCAATAATCACATATCTGGAAGATTCTGAATCCCGTCTTGTGGAGACATTCCAGTGAAAGTTGACATAAAGGACTTGAAAACAAGCCATAACCCTCTAAATCATCTCTGGACAAAAAAAAGTATTTGGATCCTTTGTGCTAAACTAGCACCCAATGCTTTTCCGATGACCTCATATCCTCACATTGGAAGTTCTGGGGAAGGTAAAGCTTCATGATTAGCTTTAACTAACGTAACATTTGGTTCACTGAGATTGACCATTGACACCTGAGGTACCTGAAACACAAACAGAAAACTCAGTAGCTCTGGTGGCATCCACGGAGAGGTAAACTGAATCAATATTCTAAGTTTAGTGACCTTTTCTCAGAACAGGAAGTGATGGTGGGGGTCAAGGTTGTAGAGGAAGGAAGTCAGATTCATGAAGACAATGCCAAGCAAGAGATAGAAAAAAAGGAGCAGATAAAGGGATGGCTGATGATAAACTGAGAGAGACATAAATGCTGAGTGGCTGTTACCAGGATAAACCTTACAGAACAGGACCTGAAGGCCTGGATAACAAATACGGGAGGGTATTCACACACTGAAATAGTTAAACTCAACACTAAGTCCTGAGGGCTATAAGGCACCTAGGTGAAGGATTGAGGGGGAAGAGGAGAGTTGGGATTCTTCCAGCTTGTATTGAGCTGCATTGAATCACTACAGCAAACCTGACACAGGAATTTTCCCATAGGAACATGGTGATTTACTGAAGTGGCAGCAACTGGAAGCTGGGGCTCATTTTTACAAATAGAGCAAAGGTGTTCTGCAAAATGGGTACCGAGTCTGCATTTTGTCTCTCTAACATAGAGGAGATCACACTGACAACAGCAAATACATAGACTGAACTGAAGTGCAGATAAATAGCTGCTTCATCTTGAAGATATGTCTATGGCCTTGGATAGGGAGGAGGTAAACAGATCAGTGTTACACCTTCTGAAATTTCATGAGAAGGTGCCATGGGGGTGTGGGAGGTTTTGGGAGTGGAGAAAGAATAGACCAGCATATCCCTAAGGAAAGGGTCCCTGTAGAATACTGACAATGGAGTGCAGGGGAACATGGGGTCTGGTGGTGGCATCCCACTCGATGGGGTAGAACTGGCAGCCTAAGATCCATTGGATATAGAGGCTGGTGGTAAGGAAAGTGAGGCCAAGGGGGTCCCTATCACTATTGTAGGGGGCAGAGGTTTTAGGAAATGGGTCAGACACAGCTTATGGCCCAGTGATTCTCAGTTGAGGAAAAAGGTGGATGTTTCTGAGGCCTCTATTTCCCTTTCCCATTGATGTATTCTGGCAACATGTCCCAGGCACTCACCACCCTTTATGTAAAAACCGTGCCTTGCACATCTCTTTTAAACATCCCCTCTTGCCCGTTGAATATGTGTCCTCTAGTAATTGACTCCTCCACCCTGGAAAAAAGCCTCTTTGTTTCCACTCTATCTATGCCAGTAACAATCTTATAAACTTCTATCAGGTCTCCCCTCAACTTTTTGCATTCCAGTGAAAATAAACCCAGTCCATCCAGCCTTTGTTCAGAGCTAAAATCCCCCATACCAGGCAACATCTTGGTAAACCTTTTCTCTACCCTGTCCAAAGTATCCTCATAGTGGTAGTGGAGTGACCAGAACAGTACGTAATATTCCAAGTGTGGCCTAACTAATGTTTTATAAAGCTGCAGCATAACTTATCTATCCTTCTAATCATAGCCCCTGTCAATGAAGGCAAGCATGCTATATTACTATCTGCCACCTTCAGTGATCTGGGGTAAAGGTAGCTGGGAAGGCGATAGGTAGATGCAGGGGGCTAGTGATGATGATAGGTTGGAGTGGAGGGTGGACCAGATAAGTGGGAAGGAAGATGGACAGGTAGGATGGTTCAAGAGGGCAGTGCCAAGTTGGAGAGTTAGATCTGGGATGAGGTAGGGAGAGGGGAGATAATGAAGCTGGTGAAATCAATGTTGATGCCATGTGGCTGGAGGATCTCAAGGTGGAAGATGAGGCATTCTTCCTCCAGGTGTCAGGTGGCTCAGTTTTGGTGGTGGAGGAGACTGCAGACTTGCATGTCCCCACCCCCTCCCATTTATCTCTGAGGCTCCTTCCCCTTCCTCCCACATACCCAATGAAGAGCTTATGCCTGAAATGTCAATTCTCCTGCTCCTTGGATGCTGCCTAACCGGCTGTGCTTTTCCAGCACCACACTGACTCTGATCTCCAGCATCTGCAGTCGTCACTTTCTCCACTTCAGTGGTCTCAATAACTTGATTGAGTTTTTTGAGGAGTTGATGAAGATGATTGATGAGGGAAAAGCAGTTGATGTTGTCTACATAGACTTCAGTAAAGCTTTTAACATGGTCCCTCATGGCAGACTGGTACAAAAGGTAAAAGCACATGGTATCAAGAGTGAGCTGGCAAGATGGATACAGAACTGGTTTAATCATAGAAGACAGGGTAGCAAAGGAAGGATGTTTTTGGAATGGAGGGCTGTAACTAGTGGTGTTCCACAGGGATCAGTGTGGGACCTCTGCTGTTCGTGATCTACATAAATGATTTGGAGGAAAACGTAGATGGTTTCATCAGTACATTTGTAGACGATACAAAGTTTAGTGGAGTTGTGGATAGTGAGGAGATTGTCAGAGGATACAGTAAGATATGAACAGTTGGAGTATGGGCAGAAAAATGGGGCAGATGGAATTTATTCCAGACAAATAAGAGGTATGCATTTTGGAAAGTCAGGTACAGGTGGAAATTATACAGGGAGTGACAGAACCCTTAGGAGTCTTGATATGCAGAGAGATCTAGGTGTGCAGGTCTACAGACCACTGAAGGTGGTGAAAGTGAGGACTGCAGATGCTGGAGATCAGAGTCAAAAAGTGTGGTGCTGGAAAAGCACAGTTGGGCAGGCAGCATCCGAGGAGCAGGAGAATCGACATTTCAGGATAAGCCCTTCATCAGGAATGTGGGAGAAGGAGAGGGGGCTCAGAGATAAATAGGAGGGGGGAGGGTGCTGACATGCAAGTCCTGGGTCTCCTCCACCGTCAAATCCTAGCCACTTGATGCCTGGAGGAAGAATGCCTCATCTTCCGCATTGGGACCCCCCAACTACATAGCATGAGTCTTGACTATGCTGTCTACTGTTAATCAGTCCTTTTGCTTCTATTTGCACATAGATCTTGTCCCTGAGAATCTTTTTAATAATTTTTCTACCACTGACATGAGACTCACAGGCTGGTAATTTCCTTGATTATCCATGTTACCCTTTTTAAACAATGGGATAACATTGGCTATTATCCAGTCCTCTGGGACATCAACTGTGGCCAAAGAGGATACAAAATGTCTGTCCATGATGTCAATCTCTCCAGTGCAATCACATTTCTCCTTTAATGTGGGTTCCAGAACTGCATACAATAATCTCAGTGCATACAATAACCTAGCTGCATACAATAATCTCAGTGCAATACAATAATCTAACCAACATTTTATACAGTTTCAGCGTAAACATCCTGCTCTTGAATTACCTTAACGACTTTATCTAACTGTGCTACAACATTAACAGACTAGTCCCTCTGATCCTCCGTATTTCCCAGGGTTAATCATATATTTCCTTACCTTATTTGTCTTGCCCAAGTGCATCATCTCGCACTTATCTGGAAACTATGATTGGACACTGACCTCCAGGAAGTTGCAACTCCAGTGAATTGATTATTAATATCTTTGGATTTATCAACGTTTGTAGTTTGTAATCCATTCCCTTCTCATGTTCCTTAATTTCCCAAGGGCTTGGGGAGTGGATAAAATAGCAAAGTAATTCCCTCAGTTTAAATGTTTTGTTAATAGATGCTATCTTTGAATTCAACTTAATAGTTTTCACTAAACAAAAAAGAATCCAAAGAACTGCGGATGCTTGAAATCCAAAACTAAAGTAGAAATAGCTGAAAAAACTCAGCAAGTCTGGCAGCATTGTGGAGAGAAAGCGGAGTTAATGTTTTAGGTCCAGTGTCCCTTCTTCAGAACTGAAAAGAGCCACTGGACCCAAAATGTTAACTCTGCTCTTTCTCCACAAATGTTGCCAGACCTGCTGAGTTTTTTTTCCAGGTATTTCTGTAATGTTTTTCACTTTTCCAAAACTGGAAGCTGAAAACTGGAGGTGGGTAACACCTTTTAGCCTATCTCAGGAAGGGATGGGAATGAAAAGGCATAAGTGAGTTCCGAAAAAGAGTCATACTGAACTCGAAATGTTAACTCTGTTTTTCTCTCCTTAGATGCTGTCAGACCTGGTGAGTTTCTCCAGCATTCTCTGTTTGTTTAAATCAAACGGTGTTTTGCTGTTTCTGTTAATGAGGGAAAAGCAATCATAATTCAAGTCATCGTCATTCTCCCTTTGTCTTTGATACTAGAGTTGCTGTGCTTCAAAGAGTTCTTCACATTCTGTAAAGCACTTTGCAATATTTTGGTTTCATGGAATGTTCTATAAAAATGCAAGTTCTTTCTTATACTGATTACACTCATTTTCATGTAAAACTTCTCACCTCCTTGGGGAAAAAACTGTGCGTAAATCTCTTTGAATGTCTCTTCATTAACTATGCCACTGGGACATTCCTGTGGTTAAGCAGAAACAAAACACAATGAATAAATCCTTTATACTGAAACAAGTATATTTTATATTAATCTGTACATTAACTTCACAGCCACAATAAATGATGAACTATTTACGTCAATAAAATAATATGAGGGATTACACATAATTTGATGCTGTGATTTTTAAAACTTCAATTTTAATTTTATAGGCTGACATTAGGATTAGGCACATACTTAAATATTCATTTTGTTCCTGTGTAATGGTGCATCGTGCTCCTCTTCAAATTAATAGCAACAAATAGTTACTGGTTTGACAAATTGTGAAATTAACCACCATGGCTGCGAGCAAGACAAATATTCTCGGTAAGGCTAAAATTTATTGTACAAACAAATTGCAATTATCTAATGAGTGCAAACAAGTGAGAGCTCTATTATGTCAAGCACATTTTCTGCTTCAGGACTTTGACTGGCATTTTGAGACAATGCAAATATATTGGAGAAACTGCATTGGGTTGCCTCCGGGAACATTACGCATGAACCAAAAATTGTGTTGATAATTAGACTTTAGATAATCAATTATTAACCACAGTAGATGTTTAGACACTAGGCAGCTTAAATGTCCTCATATCAAAGCAGAAGGAGATTAGAAATTGTGAAAATGTCCGGAACAAACAAATTGAAAAACACCACTTTAAACTTACTGCAAACTACTGTGATTAAAAACAGTATTGTTTGTATCCCTCATTATGTCACAACAATCAATTTCTAGTGAAGGGTCAATGACCTGAAATATTTTCCTTTCCTGTAAACAGATGCTGCTACCTCTTGATTACTTCCAGCATTTCTGTTTTTTTTTTATTTTTACACAGCCAGCAGCCCAAAATTTTGTTTTGGAATCAATTTGAGATAGCCTTGTTTTGATGATGTTTTACATTGGCACTACAGAAAAAAGAACGTAATTATGTGAAAGTGAACTTTACAGTTATCAATTTTTTGGTGGTATTCTCTGCTTCGGAGGCATTTTGAAATGGTAGAGAGACTGGGGTGACGGCTTTGGGAACACCTCCGTTATGAGAATATTCTCACCTTTCTATGCTAGTGGTAGTGTTCCAGGGAAGCTTAATGCAAGCTGGAGGAACAGCACCTCATCTTTCAGTTAGGTACTGAGAATCATAGAGTCATAGAGATGTACAGCATAGAAACAGACCCTTCGGTCCAACTCCTCCATGCCAACCAGATATCCCATCCCAATCTAGTCCCAACTACCAGCACCCAGCCCATATCCCTCCAAACCCTTCCTACTCATATACCGGTCCATAATCCATTTAAATGTTGCAATTGTACTAGCCTCCACCACATCCTCTGGCAGTTCATTCCATACACGTACCAACCTCTGTATGAAAAAGTTGCCACTTAGATCTCTTTTAGATCCTTCCTAAACCTATGCCCTCTAGTTCAGGACTCCCCGATCCCAGGGAAAAGACTTTGTCTATTTTTCCTATCCATGTCTCTCATGATTTTATAAACCTCTATAAAGTCAGCCCTCAGCCTCTGACGCTCCAGGGAAAACAGACCCCGCCTGTTCAGCCTCTCCTGATAGCTCAAATCATCCAACCCTGGCAACATCCTTGTAAATCTTTTCTGAACACTTTCAAGTTTCAGAACATCTTTCCGATAGGAAGGCGAGCAGAATTGCATGCAATATTCCAACAGTGGCTAACCAATGTCCTGTACAGCCGCAACATGACTCCCAACTCCTGTACTCAGTACTCAAACCAATAAAGGAAAGCATACCAAATGCCTTCTTCTCTATCCTATCTACCTACGACTCCGCTTTCAAGGAGCAATGAATCTGCACTCCAAGGTTTCTTTGTTCAACAACACTCCCTAGGACCTTACCATTAAGTATATAAGTCCTGCTAAGATTTGCTTTCCCAAATGCAGCCTGTCACATTTATCTGAATTAAACTCCATCAGTCACTTCTCAGCCCATTGGCCCATCTGGTCCAGAGCCTGTTGTAATCTGAGGTAACCCTCTTCGCGGTCCACTACACCTCCAATTTTGGTGTCATCTGCAAACTTACTAATTGTACCTCTTATGCTCGCATCCAAATCATTTATGTAAATGACAAAAAGTAGAGGACCCAGCACCGATCCTTGTGGCATTCCACTGGTCACAGGCCTCCAGTCTGAAAAACAACCCTCCACCACCACCCTGTCTTCTACCTTTGAGCCAGTTCTGCATCCAAATGGCTAGTTCTCCCTTTATTCCATGAGATCTAATCTTGCTAATCAGTCTCCCATGGGGAACCTTGTCAAATGCCTTACTGAAGTCCATATAGATCACATCTACTGCTCTGCCCTCATCAATCTACTTTGTTACTTCTTCAAAAAACTCAATCAAGTTTGTGAGACATGACTTCCCACGCACAAAGCCATGTTGACTATCCCTAATCAGTCCTTGCCTTTCCAAATGTACATCCTGTCCCTCAAGATTCCCTCCAACAACTTGCCCACCACTGAGGTCAGGCTTACCAGTCTATAGTTCCCTGGCTTGTCCTTACCCCACTTCTTAAACAGTGGCACCACGTTTGCCAACCTCTAGTCTTCCTGCACCTCACCTGTGACTATCCATGATACAAATATCTCAGCAAGAGGTCCAGTAATCACTTCTCTAGCTTCCCACAGAGTTCTCGAGTGCACCAGATCAGGTCCTGGGGACTTACCCGCCTTTAACTGTTTCAAGACATCCAGCACTTCCTCCTCTGTAGTCTGGACATTTTGCATGATGTAACCATCTATTTCCCTACATTCTATATCTTCCATATCTTTTTCCACAGTAAATACTGATGCAAAATACTCATTTAGTATCTTCCCCATCTCCTGCAGCTCTACACAAAGGCCGCCTTACTGATTTTTGAGGGGCCCTATTCTCTCCCTAGTTACCCTTTTGTCCTTAATATATTTGTAAAAACCCTTTGGATTCTCCTTAATTCTGTTTGCCAACGCTACCTCATGTCCCCGTTTTGCCCTCCTGATTTCCCACTTAAGTATACTCCTACTTCCTTTATACTCTTCTAAGGATTCACTCGATCTATCTTTCTATACCTTGCATATGCTTCCTTCTTTTTCTGAACTAAGCCCTCAATTTCTTTAGTCATCCAGCATTCCCTATACCTACCAGCCTTCCCTTTCACCCTGACAGGAATATACTTTCTCTGAATTCTTGTTATCTCATTTCTGAAGGCTTCCCATTTTCCAGCTCTCCCTTTACCTGCGAACAACTGCCCCCAATCAGCTTTTGAAAGTTCTTGCCTAATACTGTCAAAATTGGCCTTTCTCCAATTTAGAACTTCAACTTTTAGATCTGGTCTATCCTTTTCCATCATGATTTTAAAACAAATAGAATTATGGTCACTGGCCCCAAAGTGCTCCTCCATTGACACCTCAGTCACCTGCCCTGCCTTATTTCCCAGGAATAGGTCAAGTTTTGCACCTTCTCTAGTAGGTACATCCACATACTGAATCAGAAAATTGTCTTGTATGCACTTAAGAAATTCCTCTACATCTAAACCTTTAACACTATGGCAGTCCCAGTCGATGTTTTGGAAATTTAAAATCCCGACCATAACTACCTATTATTCTTACAGATAGCTGAGATCTCCTTACAAGTTTGTTTCTCAATTTCCCTCTGACTATTAGGGGGCTATAATACAATCCCAATAAGGTGATCATCTCTTTCTTATTTCTCAGTTCCACCCAAATAACTTCCCTGGATGTATTTCCGAGAATCTCCTCCCTCAGCACAGCTGTAATGCTATCCCTTATCAAAAATGCCATTTCCCCTCCTCTCTTGCCTCCCTTTCTATCCTTCCTGTAGCATTTGTATCCTGGAACATTAAGCTGCCTGTCTTGTCCATCCCTGAGCCATGTTTCTGTAACTGCTATGATATCCCAGTCCCATGTTCCTAACCATGCCCTGAGTTCATCTGCCTTCCCTGTTTGGTCCCTTGCATTGAAATAAATGCAGTTTAATTTATTAGTCCAATCTTGTCACTGCCTGCCCTGACTGTTTGACTCGCTTCTATTCTCAACTGTACCAGTCTGAGATTGATCTTTTTCCTCGCTATCTCCCTGGGTCCCATCCCCCCACCGTACTAGTTTAAATCCTCCCAAGCATTTCTAGCAAATTTCCCTGCCAGTATATTAGTCCCCTTCCAATTTAGGTGCAATTCGTCCTTCTTGTACAGGTCACTTCCACCCCAAAAGAGATTCCAATGATCCAAAAATGAGAATCCTTCTCCCATACACCAGTTCCACAGCCATGCATTCATCTGCTCGATCCTCCTATTCCTACCCTCACTAGCTCGTAGCACTGGGAGTAATCCAGATATTAAGACCCTTGAGGACCTCCTTTTTAAATTTCTGCTTAACTCTGTAATCTCCCTTCAGAATCTCAACCTTTTCCCTTCCTATGTCGTTGGTTCCAATGTGGACAATGACCTCCTGCTGGCCTCTCTCCCCCATGAGAATATTCTGCAGCCGCTCTGAGACACTCTTGATCCTGTCACCAGGGAAACAACACACCATTCTGCTTTTTCTCTGCTGGCCACAGAATTAGTGAAGTCCATTTCGATCACATCTACAGTTCTGCCCTCATCAATCCTCTTTGTTACTTTTTCATATCGTTATCCTGCTTCCTACCCACTCCCTTTCTGTTCTTCCCTCTCCCCTTCAATAACATGACACCCATCACAGTTCTACCCTCCTTCAGTTCTGGAGGAGAATCTGATTCAACTCAAACTGTTCATTCTTCTTGTTCACCACAAATACTAACAGGCCTGTGGAGTCTTTCCAGTACTTCCTGTCGATCATGATAATGGATCCGAACCCTGAAGTATGACAGACATTTTTAACTTTTAATTCAAAATTCAATTTCTCAAACAAGGACTGCTACAGACAAAAAAGAGGGACTGTAGATATAAATTCAGTGCTGTCTAAAAAAGACTTACATGGGTCTTATGGAATATGATGCTTGCAAAGTGTCAGGGAATTTTAAACAGAAAGAGGGAGAGTGAGACTTGACAGGAGGAGATGAAAGAAAGAGCTGACTACATTCATGCCCACAATAAAAGTTGATCTCTCCCAGACATTTTGTACTCTGCCCTTCCAGAAATATGCAAAAAGAGTTAAAAGCCAAATGTAAACTCTGGCCCGTACATGCTGGTTGGAGAAAGTGTGCTCGTGAATTGAGTCTTGTATGGAATAGCCTGGATTTTGTGCACACATCTGCTGTGAGGGTCATAGCCGAGAGACCTCCCCAATTACCACCTCTACACTGAACGTAAAAAGGGACTCTCCTCCTTGTTATTCCTGAGAGGAGAAAGAGAGAGAAAGAGAAAAAGAAAGTGTGCATCTATACTGTATTATTAATTACTTCTAATTGGATGTTAGTCTTTATAAAACCAGAAGAGAATATGAAATTATATGAGTAGGCCATTTGGCAACAGGAGCCTGACTGTCATTAGACAGGATCACAGTTGATCGAATTGTAGCCTTAAGTCTACTACACTGCCTGCTGACATTATACTTGATCTTCCTGTAGATTGAGATGATATTTTCACTAGGCAGCGGTGAATTGCCTATTAAGTGAAATTTTTCTTGTTATCAGGCTCAGTAACTGCATATCACTCCTCATCAACATCCAGCATGCTGTCTTACTACCTACAGTGAGGAAACTAGATACTGTGAATTCTTGGCCTGGAAGTCTGAGCCATTCACTAGCTGCTGTAGCTTGCCGCTTGCTCCTCAAGTCTACCATCTTGGACATCTTGGTGCCAATTTCTCAGCAGCAACTGGACACACACCATGCCCTGGCATCCGACACGTCAGCTTCTCAGCTCTGATGGCACAGCTTTGATACACATACATGATCCTGCTACACTTTGGAGCATACAGAAACAAGTGACGGGACAAACATCAAGTTCACAGGTTGGACCAGTGAGGACCTCAAGACTGCTCATTTGCTTTCTACACATTCATTAACTTAATGCCTAACTGGATGCTCATAGTCTCTCTGCCTTGCTTTGCCTTTCTGAGTTCAGACCTGTCTTTGGTCACAGGCAGATGTTTGCAAGCTTGAGACAGCTGGTTCCCACAGCATTGCTGCATAGCCTTTGCATTATGGTGGCCATTGCCCATCACCTTTCCTGCAAATAAATCCTGGCGGCTGCTCCTGTGTTTGCTTATGCATTTGGATAACTTCATGAGTTGGCGTCACCACGGGCATACCATCCTGCCTGGGGTTGGGCAGGAATAGACAATAGACAATAGGTGCAGGAGTAGGCCCTTTAGCCCTTCGGCCCTTCATGCCACCACCACCACCACCATTCATTATGATCATGGTAGAATAAAAAAAGCAAACATTGCAAAAAGATTGATAAGGAGTGAAAAATTACAGCACATGAGGAAGTTAGTCAAAGATGTAAAAATAGATAAGAAAGGTTTCTTCAGATGGTTTTGAAAAAGTTAACAAAAATATGTTGGTCCTATAGAAAATCAGTCTGAGGAATTAATAATGGAAGATAAAAGAAAGCTGATGAATTGAACAGGAATTGATCAGTCTTCACTAGAGAGGATACAAGCAGTATCATGGAAAAAGCTGCAAATCAAGAGTTGAGAAGGAGGAAGAAACTCATGAAGATTACAATCACCAGAGAAGTAGCACTGAGTAAACTGCTGGATCTGAGAGTTGACAAGTGGCCAGATCCTGTCATATTTCACCCTAGGGCCTTACAAGAAGTAGCTCGTGAAGCAGTTGATACATTGGCTTTAATTTGTCAAAGATTCACTAGATTGAAGGAAGGTTCTGTTATATCGGAAAATAGCACATGTAAATCCTTTATTCATAGTGGGACAGAGGCACAAAGCAGGAAATTATGGGCCAGTTAGCTTAACACCTGTGCTTGAAAAAATGGTAGAAACTATTATTAAAGACATTATAACATTGGATTATTTTGAGGTAATCAGGCAGAGCCAATATTGTTTTGTCAAATGGAAATCATGTTTATTTGGTTTATTGGTATTCTTTGAAAAAAATCTTATGCTGTATAAAGGGAAACTAGTGGATGTGTTGAATTTAGATTTCCAGAAAGCATTTGATAAGGAGCCACGTCATTGGTTATTACAGAAACTAAAACCTTATGGTGTTGAGGTGAACATAGTGGCATGAAGAGAAAGTTGGCTAGCTAACAGGAAGCGGTGATTGGGAATATGTTAGATATTTTTGGGCTGTCAGAATAGTGCATCACAGGAGTTGGCACTGGGACCTCAACTCTTGCTCCTGGATGGTGGAATTGAGGAAGAGGATCTTATCGAATGACAGAGCATGTTCAAAATTGACAAAGATCTTACCCCTACTCCCATTTCCTGTGTTCATATTTTTTCAATTCTTATAAGGTCGGTGTTGCTGTACAAGAGACTTGGAGTGCAGGTTCATAGCTCCTTGAAAGTGGAATCGCAATTAGATAGGATAGTGAAGAAAGCATTTGGTATGTTTTCCTTTATTGGTCAGAGTATTGAGTACAGGAGTTGGGAGGTCATGTTGCACCTGTACAGGACATTGGTTAGACCACTGTTGGAATGTTGCATGCAATTCTGGTCGCCTTCCTATTGAAAAGATGTTGTGAAACTTGAAAGTGTTCAGAAAAGATTTGCAAGGACGTTGCCAGGGTTGGAGGATTTGAGTTACAGGGAGAGGCTGAACAGGCTGGGGCTGTTTTCCCTGGAGCGTCGTCGGTTGAGGGGTTAGCTTATAGAGGTTTACAAAATTATGAGGGGCATGGATAGGATAAATAGGTAAAGTCTTTTCCCTGGGATCAGGAAGTGCAGAATTAGAGTGCATAGGTTTAGGGTGAGAAGGGGACGATCGGAAAATTTCATCTTGAATGTCACCCTTAGACACTTCTCCTGCAAATCTAGGCAAAATGCCTAATATGATAGTCAAAAATATTTGACATTCCATGTACCAGCAAACATCATAGCTAATGAGATTACATGGTTTGTAAAAATAAATCTTTAATAACGTGATCCAAAGGCCATGCATCTCTAAACAGAAACCAAAGAGACATGATTGAATGAAGAAAATGACATTTGGAGACACTTAAAGGTATTAGCAATGAATCATGAAGGTCAAACCTTACTGAGCATTATTAGTGGGTGAAATATCTTTGATATTCTTCTTTCAGTTCTTTCTGATTCTCTGAGAATTGACTTTTTATTTTCTTCTTCAATCTTCAGAGTCTAACCACAAGAGGGAGTACTTCCATTGGCTGACTTCAGGAAACTGTATTATTGAAAATCAACAATTCTTTGATTTTTTTCAAACACATTAATAAATTGTGTTTGTCAGATGAACGTATTCAAATTTGTTGCAGCATTTGAGTCATGAATGGTCTGAATGTGGCAAATGAAAGTGAGCAAACAATAAAGGAACATTGCTTCCCTATTAAATGTCATAGCTGAAAATGTGTTGCTGGTTAAAGCACAGCAGGTTAGGCAGAATCCAAGGAACAGGAAATTTGACGTTTCGGGCATAAGCCCTTCATCAGGAAGGTAAAGCCCTTCCTGATGAAGGGCTTATGCCCGAAACGTCGAATTTCCTGTTCCTTGGATGCTGCCTAACCTGCTGTGCTTTAACCAGCAACACATTTTCAGCTGTGATCTCCAGCATCTGCAGACCTCATTTTTTACCCTATTAAATGTCATAGCCATATTAATACCAACTCCCACTCCTAACTTGGCACCCAGTGTTTAAGTTCACACATCAGATTGGGTTAAATCTTACAGGAATCTGTGTGACATGGACTATAGTGATATTTCTGGCAATGTCAGATGAGAACTCTCTCAAAGCTGGAAGCATTTTGTTCCTTTTTTTATATTTTTGATGAGCTGCGAGGTGTGTTTTTCATTGGGTAGTAATGAGTTGCTAATTAATGGGGATTATGGCATGTTAAGTACCTCATTAATGGCCCAAACTACCTCATTAATATTCAGCCTTCTATCTAACCAAATGTGCCAAACATGCAAGATATCAAGAAATCTTCACCCTGAAATCGGAACAGGTACTTGACAATTTGAGCTCGGAGGGGCTGGTCAGTCAAGTCCAGGGGTTGACCATCAAAGCCTGACAGAGATCTAAGGAGGAATACAGGCCCATGTGTCTGTTTGGTGATCACTTTAGAAATGCAAAGAGTCTTGCAGGGGGATTGTTGGAAAAAGTGTTGCTTGAGTTAAGGTGGGAACAAGATCAGTCATGGGGGAAAGCACAAATTGAATGGGGAATATGCAGAACAGGTCAGGACAGGCTACAGGAGGGGGGAGGGGTAGGGAACAGTGCATTAACAGTGACCATCGGCATGTCCTCCACTTGGGGAATGTAGAAGAGCAAGGTGGGCATCATTAAGATGTAAAGTTGGGATTCAGGAAAGGTGAAAGACTGTAATGAATGCAAAAGTGAAATGGTTGACGTGCATCTGGAATGGAAAAGAGATTGGAGCATAGTTCTTTAGAATACAATGCATTTGTCGCTAAGCTTGCACAGCACCTTCAAGTAAGTGCACATACTGTGACAAGGGCTCCTGTTGGAACAAATGATCAAGCTTCAAAGAAGCTGGTCTTTGGCTTGGAGTGGTCTTGAGAGGACCCTCCAGTATCTTCCAGACAGAGTGTGCAACATTATCCTGGAATGCTGTACTCTGCACAATTTCAGCATGCAATGAGATAACCTGATAGATGGTGAGGAGCTGAGGGAATGGGAGCAGTTATCTGAGGGGAAGGACGATGGCATTGAGCTGGAGGCAATTCTGTTTGTGGATGATAGAGCCCAGTTGCAGGCACTAAAGGTCACACATGTCCTTATTGACACCCTATTCCAATAGATGTTGGGCTTGGTGTGGACAGTAAGGACTATCATGGACCGTCAAGGTCCAGGTGCCAGCATTTGGTTTGCTCCATGAGAATGAAAAGCAGCCCATATTCATTCCTTTTGAGTTCAATTTTGTTGCTGTCAATGAAAGCTTCTGTTTGGAATTGTCTGACTGCTGTTCTGAATGTGGTGTTTCCCAAGTGGGCTGTGAAAAGATGTGCTGAAAATGTGTTGCTGGAAAAGCGCAGAGGTCAGGCAGCATCCAAGGAACAGGAAATTCGACGTTTCGGGCATAAGCCCTTCATCAGGATTCCTGAAGAAGGGCTTATGCCCAAAACGTCAAATTTCCTGTTCCTTGGATGCTGCCTGACCTGCTGCGCTTTTCCAGCAACACATTTTCAGCTCTGATCACCGGCATCTGCAGACCTTACTTTCTCCTGTGAAAAGATGTGGGTGACCATTGGGGAAAGAGTGACTGCGACTCAGAGGGTCTTCAGATTGTTGTATATGATAGGTAGAGTGTGCCCTGGTGGTTAACCGATAACTAGGGTGAGAGAATGGGATTTTGTATGCGAGGGATGCCGGCCATCTTGGCTATATGCCATAGACGATTTGGCTTTTCTTTTAATGTTGCCAGTGAAAAGCAATTCTGATAGCTAACACATGTCCAGGTCCATAACAACCTCTCAAAGATGGCATAGCACAAGGATGCCAGTCTGTCAGCAGATATCTGGTAAACTGTTCTGGGAATGCCGCACGGTAAGATCAGCCAATGTTTTCAGAGAGTCCCAGCTACAGGTATGATTATTAATTTTATTATCCTGGCACAGGAGGAAGCTATTTGGTTCATCAAGTCCACCTTGCTAGTACTTGTACCATTAGTCAATGACAACAGCTTTTATTGTCCATCTTATTTAAACCTGTCAGAATCATAGACACCTCAATCAGATATTCACTTAACTTCTTTTGTTTCAAGGAAAACAATCCCATCTCTTCAAATCTAATGTTGTGGTTAAATTCTATTATCCCTGCCCCATTCTGGTAAATCCCCTCTGCACCTTCAAAGACTTTCACACCCTTCCTGAAGTGCCATGTCAAGAACTGATTGCAACATTACATGATGCGTCTTATAAGACACAGCTCTTTTTGCTTAGGTTCAGCACACATATAAGTTCTGCACCTTTAGAAACAATTTTTGAATTAAATTATGTGCCCAAGATAGAGATCCCAGCGAATTAACTGGGGAGAGAGTCTATTTAATTAATGCATACCTCTTCCATGCCTCTCTCTCTCTGTGAGCTCTGTCTTTATCTATCTGCTCACCTCCCTCATTTAATTCTACTGCCAACATCACATCCCCTCAGGCCCCACTACCACCAACTCCACCCCCCCATACACACACAAAAACACACGCACAGAGCACACTTTGTCTTCAGCACAAGTACCCGTTACTTCTAGCTACTACCAGTTTTTGAGGACAGTACCAGACTCAAAATGTTTACTCTGCTTTCTTTCCACAGATGCTGTCAGACCTCCTGAGTCTCCCCAGAAATTTCAGTTTTTATTTCATCCATATTATGGTTGAACAGGACCAAACAGTATGGAGGGAAAGCGTTTTGCTCAGTATATCTTTGATGAAAGAGTTCTTCATTTATTCCCATCTGCAACACCAAGCCTCACCACTCACCAAGCCTTCTGATATCTGACTCTCCTGGAAATAAGTTATCTTAAAAACACTTTACCAAAAACCTCCTCCATGGTTAATTATGGCATTAATAATCATTATCAATAATATTGAACAACAAACCCCAGATGGAGGTCATAAAGCCCACCTGAAGGGAGAAAATTCAGCCTGTTTCTGCAAATCATTTTTCAAATGTGACAGCTGTTTTGATGACTGAAACATATAGGAAAATAACATTTTTACAGCATTTGAAGGACTAATATTAATTAGAGCTTACTGTTGGCATCAACGGTGCATCAAGGCACAATCTGATTATATAACATTCCAGGTCTGCTTTTTAATGGATAAATTAACAAATTTCTTTTAAATAGTTAATGTCTCCACTGAAGCTGTAACCTATTCATGCCTTCTTCCTGAGTCTCACCAATCATTATTTCTAGCTTCATAGTTTGAAGTTAAAGATTGGATAAGTGTCTGAATTGCATTGATTGATTGACATTGAAAGGATGAAAGATATGACTAACGGTTGGCCTTTCGTCTGAACTCAGTTGTGAGGTTTTGTTTTGTTAACAGTGACTCAATTAAACTCCTGAGTCTACCTAAAAATAAAAAGTGAATGGGTCATAATCATTTTGGAATAATAATATTAACGAATGAAGTTGCAATACAGGCACCAGATGAGTTGTGAATGTCCAGGTCATGATGATCAATTTTCATTGGCTTTCACAGAAATGGCCTTTAATCCTCAAGCTCCCCATTATTACAAATTTACTGGAGTTGTTCATTAATATTCCATTAAACTCACCACACAAATTGAGATTGGGAAGTGTGCCACTAATGTTTTAATGCTTTGATAATTGTTAATGCAGTCAACCTTGTAAAGCAAGTGATTAAAAAAGGCAAATGGATCGTTGTATTATTTGCAATGGAAACAGAATATCAGAGTAGAAACATTTTTTATTGCAACTGTACAGTCATTGCTGACACCACATCCAGGGTACTGTAAGTAGTTTTGGTCCCCTTTTTTGGCAAAGGGTATAACTAAATCACAAACAATTCAGAGAGGTTCACTAACCTATTCCTATGATGAAGGGACGTTGAACATGTTGGGCCTATACCCATTAGAGTTTTAAAGAATGAAAGGCAACAGTGTTGAAATCCATAAAATCCTGAAGCTACTTGTCTGGGCAAGACTGGAACTAGAGGACACAGTTTACAAATAAAGTATCTCTGTTTCAGTGGAATCTGTTGCCATCAGGATTTTTCCAAGTGCACTGCCTACCTCTGAGGCTGGAGCCTTGCAAGTACCTGGAGGAGGCCTCAGGATGGCTTGCTGGGAAGCCAATGACCGCTCATCTCAATTCTCTCCTCTCAGAACTACTGGGATGTGAAAGTGACAGCTACAGCAGCAAGCAACTCTGTTGAAGGACTCCTCCTTCACAATGATGACCCAACAGCTTTTATATTTTATATTTCAATTTTATGAAGGCTTCTGGCAGAGCCTCCATTTTGAGGCACTCTGAGTCCCACATGTCCCCTAGTAGAGCTGTGAACTGTCCAGGACTGCAGACCTTCTGTTTGAGCTACCCACCTTTAAATCCACTCACCACCCTTCAATCAGAGAGTGTATGGGGAGACACCTTCTTAATTTGCCACATCCCATAGGATCATAAAACCGGTGGACACCAATAGGATTGTGTCCCATTTTATTTTCATCCTGATGACAGAAAAAACTTAATGCTGGTAAGATTCTGTATCTTGTTTCACTTCCTGCACCTGATTTTATTCTAGTGAACAATCCACCATCATTTCTCTGCTTTCTCCGTGATCCAAAAATCTCACACAGAAGAAGATAGGTTGCTGGCCCCACCATTAACTCTGCCATATTGAGCCTCTATCATTTTCAGCAAGTAACAACTCAAGAAGATTTTCAAGCTGAAAAGAGGCTCATGTAATAGTACATCACAGCAAGGTGTGGCCTAATCAAAAAACAAAGCTTGCAGTTGCAGCCTACACATATCTTTGGTAATTTCTAGGACCCCCATTGGATTGCACAAAACTGCTGGAAGTGTTTTCTTTTCATTGAGACATTAAAACAGCATCCTGCTGTCCGTTCAGGTGTTTGTTAAAAGGCCTTGGGAATTTTCCAGACAGAGCTGGGGATTTATCCCTAGTGTTCTGGCCAATGTTTATTTTTCAACCAAGCTCGCAGAAACTGACTGTTAATTCCCACATGGCTGTTTGTGGGCAGTTTGTTGTGTGAAAATAAACCGTTGCGTTTTCTCCATTACATCAGTAACTGCACTTTAAAAATACTTCATCAGCTGTGGAGCAACTTTGAAACATCTGCTGGTACTGAGAATTAATATATAAGTGCAAATCTCACTTTGTTGCTGGCACTTGCACTTTTGTGAACATATTGTTTTCTTTCTGCAAATAAAATAAACCGAACAATGCCTATTCCTATAAGCCCTTACATTCTGATTTCTTTTCCCTGCATGTCATAAGTTTTCAAGTCAGAACTAATTTTGAACCATCAGTTTTTGGTCATTTTCTTCCTTGATAACTGTCCATGTAAAGTTGCTGTTTGAGTTTGGTTTGATTTCTGGAGAATCAGAATTTTGGGCACAGAAACCAAATTGAAAATTTGAAACTGAAGTGAAACAGGAACCTGGTCTTCAGAAAATTAAAATATTTGCTTCATCTTTACTTTAGAAAACTGTCACATGTTTGTGAGCACTAGTTAGACTAATCAATATTTTGATCTGTACGTCATACAGTCTTAGAGAAGAAGAAAGGGGTAAGGAACTCAAGTTAAGGATCAGATTAAATACCAATGCAAACTCTATGGCTTTATCTGCATAAATCAAATGCAAGTGCAAGAAGAAATAAAAAGAACTCTCACATATTGGTCAGGTATGCATGCATGAGACCATGGTGGTTAAAGAGATGCATTTTCAATTTTAAGTGGTGCTAGAATGCTAACTTAACAAATTAATTGAGAACTGAAATATTTTTTCATGCATTAACCCATTCACAAATTAGAGCAATCGATGCATTTGAAATGGAATCCTCACTATGACTAACATTTCTAGCAGAATTCACTGGAGAACTGAGGGCAGCAGAGCTGCTCCCACTCTGCCACACTTAAGGAACAGTCTCAGCCACGGGGAGCGGCCCTGAAAAAACTTCGATGCTGATTTATTCCTCTCTCAAAATCCTTTGAATTTAGTTCAACATAGTGAAACACAACTCTAGCCCTTAAAAAAGCAATTAGTATAAAGATACAATTCAGCATCAAGTAGACCACTTTTGCCATGGAGTTTCCATTATCCCATTCTTGGATCTTACCATAAGGACTGAGAAGGAAATCCATTACCTAAAGCATCCAATCACACAAAGGCAGGTATTGCATTGATAGCTCCAAATTATGCATTTTATAACCTTGAGAGAATTAGCTGTAAATTTTATTTAAAAGATCTAAATTGCATTCATTTTATATACTTACATTTTTAAAACCCCTATAGAGGATCTGGAGCTCTTTCTTTGTGAATTTAGTTTGTGCCTCAAGCTGTTCCAGCCCCTCAGGGCGATGGCAGACAGTAGCCATTTCCAGCTCATCTTCAACACTGTCTGTAAGTGAAAATTATAAAACAAATATTATTTGACAGAAGTGTTGCACTTTTGCTTTGGCCAGGATCAACTTTGTTATAAAGTACTTTTGGTTTGGTGTAACCAAACACATGCCTGTACATTGTTGGTCCTTTCTTCATTTAAGTGGGCTCTGCATGGCTCATATATATATATCTGCAGCTGAATCATCCTGAGCTGTTTTCTTGGCAGTAACGGTTTGCCATTACCTACCACTGTCAGGGGCAAGGTGAGGAGCTAGGTCCTAAGTGTCGCTTAGGCAGAATGGGAGTAAAACCCACACTGCTGGATTTATTCTGAACCCACTTTAACCATCTAGAAAATTGAGGTAACTTTATTCAAAAGATCAACATAATTTTGAGCAGAGCAGTTTGCTAAATTGGTACATGCCTTTGCTCTAATTTCTACTTCTGAGAGGGACAAGAGTAACAACATTTCAGGATTACTATCATCTTCAAGTGTCTTCCAAGACACAACCACCCTGACTTGAACATGTATTTGGTAATTAGCTCAATATTCTGTAATTTCCTACCTAACACTATTATGGATTACTATCACCACAAAGGTAGATACTTAAACACACACCAATGAAATACCTCCTCAACACAACCAGTGCTGGGCAATAAAGTCAGCTTTACTGTCAGCATCCACATCCCGAGAGCAAATTTTAAAAAGTAACTGCTGAAAAAATGGATCAGATGTCACACAGCCCATCCAAAATATGGTGTGCTACAAGAAATGTTATATTCTAGTAGGTACACCTTTATTTGCAAGGACAGAGCTCCTCTGGCCCTTACCCTCCACCCCATCAACCTCCTCAAAAATCGTATCATCTGCCGACATTTCCGCCATCATCAAATGGACCCCACCACCAGGAATATATTTTCCTCCTCACTCCTATCTGTTTTCTGCAAAGACCATTCCCTCTGTGACTAGCTGGTCAGGTCCACGCCCCCCAACAACACACCCTCCCATCCTGGCACCTTCCCCTGCCACCGCAGGAATTGCAAAACCTGCGCCCACACCTCCTCCCTCACCTTCATCCAAGGCCCTAAAGGAGCCTTCCACATCCATCAGTTTTATCTGCACTTCCACACGCCATTTATTGTATCCATTGCTCCCGATGCAGTTTCCTCTACTTTGGAGAGACTGGACGCCTTCTCACAGGACGCTTCAGAGAACATCCCAGGAACACCCGCACCAATCAACCCCACCGCCCCGTAGCCGAACATTTCAACTCCCCCTCCTACTCTGCCAAGGACAAGCAGTTCTTGGGCCTCCTCCATCACCAGTCCCTCACCAGCTGACACTTGGAAGAAGAACATCTTATCTTCCACCTCGGGACCCTTCAACCCCAGGGCCTCAATGTGGATTTCACCAGTTTCTTCATTTCCCCTCCCCTGCACCTTACCCCAGTTCCAACCTTCCAGCCCAGGAACATCCTCATGACCTGCCCCACCTTCAACCTCTCTTCTCACCTATCCACTCCACCCTCCTCTCTGATCTATCACTTTCACCCTCACTTCCATCCACCTATTTTACTCTCAGTTACCTTCTCCTCAGTTCCAGCCCCCTTCCATTTATCTCTCCACCCCCAAGAGTCGCAGCCTCATTCTGGATGAAGGGCTCCACCCCGAAACTATGCCCACCACCCCACATTTTCCCCTAACCCTACAACTGTTCTCTTCACGTACTTTTCAGACTTTGTTTTGAAAGGTCAGTTTCCATATCCTGGCTCCAAACTGTCAGTGCAGTCCATATCCCAATAATGTTTTCCTGCTCCTTGGATGCTGCCTGACCTGCTGTGCTTTTCCAACACCCCTCTAATCTTGACATCTTTATTTGCAGTCGGCCACATTCCTGAAAGCTTTTTCTGAAAATCATCTTAAAACCTTCAGTGTGCAGATTTTTCCACTCCTGCACAGATGCATTGAATTACTATAGAATAACACATAGAGGGAAATTTTGGAAAATAATTGCATGCTGATGTGACAATTTCATACAACACTAAGGAACATGCCAATTTTCCATTCTTAAAATCAGGGCAAGTCTCTTATTGCGTGGGAATTTACCCACTCAATTTCTATTTACATCTAATGACCCAATATGAATCAGCTTGAATTCAACAATTCCTTCAACATTTGATCGACAGCTCAGATGAGACTTTATTTCTTTGTATCATGGCCAATTGTAAAATGACTGTGGGCAACCTCAATGTGGATCATTAATTCATCCATGCACAGAATCATGGAATGGTTACACAATGGAGGGAGGCCAGTCAGTCCCTTGCATCCATGCCATTTCTCTGAAAGAACAGCCCCAGCTATGCCCACTACCCCACATTTTCCCCTAACCCTACAACTGTTCTCTTCGCGTACTTTTCAGACTTTGTTTTGAAAGGTCCGATTCCATCTCCTAGCTCCAAACTGTCAGTGCATCCCATATCCCAATAACGTTTTCCTTCATGTTAGCCATTCAATCTTTAGCCAACCTTTTAAATTGATACTGTCTGGTTCAAGACTCTTTCACTCATGAGCAATAACTGGAGATTAGCCATCAGCACACATCCAGAGAGCAAGTGTAAAAAAAAACTGCTGGAACCAACCATTTCATCCAAAATATGATGAACTAAAGATGAGAATTATCTCTTTAATATCATTGAAACAAGTTTATTTGCTGTGCTCTCACTTATAACGCTAAGATCTTTTCTCAGAAGCTTCTCAAAATCCTAAGTTTGATAGATTTTTCTCCTACTGTACAGGCTAGCTACTCTGCCTACAACCTTCAAGATCATTAAGGTGAGAAATGTTAATGGCAAAGCCACACTGGGAAAATGCTCAGTTAGGGTACTCCACTGAATTTATCCTGAACAAGATTTATCCTTCAACTAACATCATTCAAAGAGTTTAATTATTCATTTATCTCGCTGTCTGTAGTCCCTTGCTGTGCATAAATGGGCTGCTGTGTTTGCACACATTATAACTATGAATGTATTTCAAAAAACAATTTATTAGATGTGAAGCACTTTAGATGTTTGCAGACTAGGAAAGGTGCTCTTTGGATGCACATTCTTTCTTTTACATGGATACATTTTAGCAACCAGCTGTACCTAGTGAGGTCTTGATGTAAGTATGAGAATACCATTATTTCCAAATTCTCCTTAAAACTATACACCACCCTGACCTGGACAAATAAGTTATTGCCTATTCATTACTGAATCCAAGTTAAAATCCATGAACTCACTATCTAACAACATTGAAGCATCCTCACCATACCCTTGAACAAATGGTCACTATCAACTCCTTAAGAGCACTATCACTCCTTAAGGGATAGGCAACTAGCATTGATTGATCCCAAATATAAATACAAAATAAATCCTTGCTATTCTTGTATCTCTTGTTCAAGAGAGCTTTGAAGAAATGATTCATTAGGCTACATTACCGCCTTCAAAAACCGACTGTGCAAATTAAATACTGTATCGAATCAAATCTATAAATAGGTAACTGGAGGCTGTAAAAGGATAAATCCAATTAACAAAACGTTTTGATTTTAATCATGAGTGAATTTTTGTTGCCAGGTGAGTAGGTTTATTATTTTTATCTCTCAATTCTATGGTGAGAATAAAATTCTGGGGATTCTGGGTCAGAACAATAATTATAAAGATCACGACTTGATGGAATACAGAGGGTCTGGCACATTGACTGTGATGTACAGAATAATAACTTCAAGAAGGATTAGTGATCTTGGTCACTTTACCACTACATCATATTTGCTGGGTGCAGTCACTGGAACAATGAATGGGAGGATTGTGGGCAGAAGGGGTTTGTAGCAGCTCATCAGTCAATGTTCATGACCTAATGATCTTTGTTGTTCCATTGCTACACAGTAAGAAGACATCTTCCCTTATACTAACTTGCAACCAGTAGCTGATAAAATTACTAGCCCTCTCAATTGCAACAGGACTGTACACTACTCCATTTCCTGGTATATTTTAATTGAATCATTTCAGTCATCTTGAATGGGTGCCTAAACTTTAGTTCAAAAAGAGTCATTTCATTGTGTCAATAAAAACCCGTACAATCTCACTAGTGATTCTTTCTTGTCTTTTCTTGCAATAGCTCAGAAAACAAAGCCAAGTAATATGCAGTAACATGGTACTAAAATTGTATTTGATTTCTGTCCCTTCAGAAAGAACATGCAGATTTATCAGTGTGACCAGAGTAATTAATGGTACATCACTGAACATGAAACGTATTTCACACTGAAAGAGGACTTGCACCTTGACTGTTTCCAATTTTTCTGGTTTAATACATTGAATATGCATTCACAGTATTCTACATTAAATGGGAGGAAAATGAACTTGTTATGCCTATTTTCCAAGTTTAGAATTGCAGCACATATATCCAATTTTGTGTGAGGCTTTAGAATTAAAGTAGAAATTTTAACATTGGGCCTAGATGCAGTTAAGTGTGGACGGAATGTACAATGGTCAAAAAAAAATCAAAGCCCATCAGGAAGCTGTCTACAACAGTCCAACTTGATTTAACATATTGAGAAGGCTTAACATTGACTGGCCTGGCTTCCTACATCTCAGGAAACAAGCAGCTTTAGTGAGCTCAGAAGAACCTTGGTGGGCTGCAGGTACAAACAATCACATGAGAATATGATCATATAACATTAATGGAAATCTAGTTGTAAAAATATGGAAGTACTGCATTAACTATCCCTAGATGCATGGTGCTCAGGAAACATAAGAAAGCAGAAGAGGAGGCAATACTGATTAGAGAAAATGTTACTGCATTGGATAGACATGATGTGTGAGAACAATCATGAACAGGATATTTTTGACAAATGTTTTGTTTTAAAATGGAGCCATTATTGGTGGTGAGAAGATGGCACGATCTACAGGACAGCACTATTAGCAAAGATACAGAAAATCAACTTCAATGGGAAGTTAAGAATGTGCAAAAACTACAACGTACTGGTAGTGGGGGATTAGCCAAAAATAAACTGGGATCTCATTATTACATATACCAGAGAAGGAGAAGAGTTTCTGAAGTGTATCCAGGCGAATTTTCTAAATCAGCATGGGCAGGATTTTCAGAAGCCTACTGACTGTCTCAATGATAATCTGAAACTCACAGTGTGTGGGAAGCAGTCACTTAATCTGATTTTTCATGGAGCAGCCAATCAATGGACAGTTGCCTCATTACCCAATAAAGGACTATGTGGCCGCTAGAAACTGGTGAACCACTCAGAGGCCTTCCTAATTGAATGTCGAAGTGCTCAAAATTCAAAAAAAGGAATGTTCTTTCTCCAATTATCTTAAATTTGAATGAAAATGGTCTTAGCAGACAGGCAAGCATACGAGGGAGCCTCTCACTATGGTGGCTCACTGTTATTGCTCAAATTAAACTGTTCCTTGTCACTTCCCGAAGCTGGGAAGCCAAATGTAGAGCTGTGTTAACAGGCTTTAGGAGGCTTTCAATAGGGACAATTGGCCTGCCCAGTCTGTTGCAGACTAGTAGCCTTCTACACCGTTGTTCTTCTTCTGGGAAAATGGCCTGGCCTGGGTTGGGGACAAACCCAGGGAACAGGTACACAGGCCAGTGGTGCAATATTCTGTCTACATTACTTTATTTCTGGTTCTACTGAGGCAAAAATCGCAGACCCTTGTTTCTAGCCCAACCAGGAATGAGATATTACTGGATCTGGTTCTGGAAAATAAGTTGAGTCAAGTGGATCAAGTGTCAGCAGTGCAACATTGCTTATAGTATATAAAATTAAGGTTAGTTATAAAAAGGATAAGGATACACCCAGGGTAGATATCAGGGCCAATTTCAATGAGTCGGAAGTTGATCTGTCTTAGGTATATCAGAAAGAATAGTCTGCCGGCATAACTAATTAAACAATGGACTATTGTAAAAAAATGCTGTGATTTTGATATAGTCCCACAAATGGGACAAGTAAGGCAAACAAATCCAGAGCTGGATGACAAATGGGACAAAGAGTAAGATAGGGAGCAAAAAGGGCACCAATGCCAAATGTCAAGTTAATGATACAAGTGAAAGTTAAGCAGAATATAGAAACTTCAGAAAGGAATTAGAAAAAATAATGAGAAGATGTTTGCTGCCGATGGATTAGTAATCTGTAAGCCTTAGTGCTCCTGGAGTGGAATCAAATCCCAGTTTGGCAGCTGCTGGATGTTAAGTTCAATTCATGAATCTGAAATTAGAAACTATTCTCAATAATAGTGGCATGGCAACAATCATTGATTGTTGTAAAAACTCATCTGGTTCATTTAGTTCTGACTTATCTGTGACTCGAGAACCACAGCTATCTTCTGATAGTGTCAAATTGATATCCTGTTTAAGGGGTGGACAATAAACATTGGCCTTGCCAGTGACACTTAAATCCATGACAGAATAAGTAAAAATGGCAACTAACATGAAAAGGAACCAAAGGTGTTCAATTGATGTATAAATAATACATGAATTGTAAGAGAAAGACTGACGAGGAAGCAAAAAGGAAAATATAGCTTTGGTATAGTTGGGTACATTCCCACAAGAGGAAATTGTGGAGCAAATAAATCTAGAGCTACTTTAATGACAATAGAGGTCATAAGATAAACTGAAAAAGGTGACAAATACTTAGTGTCTTGTTAATGATACACATGAGCAGACATGGAAGCTGAGCTAATAAATGGTTATATTGTAACTGTCTTTACCAAGAAAGCAGATTCTGCTGAAGTCATAGTGAAGAAAGGGATAATTGAAACGTGGAATGGGTTAAAAAAAATGATTGTTTGTCAAGTTAACATCATCAGTGTTGTAAAAGTTAGAAATCACACAACAGCAGGTTATAGTGTTGTTAAAGACTCAACAAACAATCCAGGTCTTTTTCAATATATATTTTCAGTTGTATCACACTGTAAACCTTTGCTATAAATTCTGTGTCTTACAATCTTATACTACACAACTACCTGATGAAAGAGCAGCACTTTGAAAGTTGGTGCTTCCAATTAAACCTGTTGGACTATAACCTGGTGTTGTGTGATTGTTAACTTTGTACAGCCCAGTCCAACACTGGCATCTCCAAATTATGATCACCAGTGTTCGCTCAGTTCTGTTGGAGGGAAGTAAGGCGGAGAATTAAGGTGGTAATCTTTAAATTTTTATTCTTGTTCACAAAATAATACAGGCATAAAGCAGCAGCTAGTGTCAGTTTGATCTGAAATTTGTCGCAATCAGCTGAAGAGAGCTGTTTTAACCTGTTTTAAACACATCCTTGGTCAGTCACAACACATTTTGTTCTAGCATGTAGCATGTTGATCACAATTCTGTTATGTTTACTTTAGTGATAGAAAGGGATAGATGTATACCACTGGGCAAGAGTTACAACTGGGGGAAAGGCAATTACGATGCGATTGGGCAAGATTTAGGAAGCATAGGATGGGGAAGGAAACTGCAGGGGATGGACACATTAGAAATGTGGAGCTTATTCAAGGAAAAGCTCCTGTGTGTCCTAGATAAGTATGTACCTGTCAGGCAGGGAGGAAGCTGTAGAGGGCTGGAGCCGTGGTTTACGAAGGAAGTGGAATCTCTGGTCAAGATGAAGAAGAAGGCCTATGTTAGGATGAGATGTGAAGGCTCAGTTAGGGCGCTTGAGGGTTGCATGGTAGTCAGAAAAAACCTAAAGAAAGAGCTTAGAGGAGCTAGGAGGAGGCATGAGAAGCTGTTGGCTGATAGGATCAGGGTAAACCCTAAGGCTTTCTATAGGTATTTAAGAATAAAAGAATGACGAGAGTAAGATTAGAGCCAATCAAGGATAGTAGTGGGAAGTTGTGTGTGGAGGCAGAGGAGATAGGGGAAGCACTTAATGAGCATTTTTCGACAGTATTCACTCTAGAAAATGACAATGTTGTCGAGGAGAATACTGAGATACAGGCTACTAGACTAGGTGTGACTGAGGTTCACAAGGAAGAGGTATTAGAAATCCTACAGAGTGTGAAAATAGATAGGTCCCCTGGGCCAGATGGGATTTATCCTAGGATCCTTTGGGAGGCCAAGGAGGAGTTTGCTGAGCCTTTGACATTGATCTTTAAGTCGTCATTGTCTACAGGAATAGTGCCAGAAGACTGGAGGATAGCAAATGTGGTTCTGCTATTCAAGTAGGGGAGTAGAGACAACCCTGGTAATTATAGACCAGTGAGCTTTACTTCAGTTGTTGGTAAAGTGTTGGAAAAGGTTAAAAGAGATAGGATTTATAATCATCTTGAAAAGAATAATTTGATTAGGGATAGTCAGCACCATTTTGTGAAGGGTAGGTCGTGCCTCACAAACCTTATTGAGTTCTTTGAGAAGGTGACCAAACAGGTAGATGAGAGTAAACCGGTTGATGTGGTGTATATGGATTTCAGCAAGGTATTCGATAAGGTTCCCCATAGTAGGCTATTGTACAAAATGCGGAAGAAGGGGATTGTGGGAGATATAGCAGTTTGGATCAGTAATTGGCGCTGCTGAAAGAAGACAGAGGATGATGATTGATGGGAAATGTACATCCTGGAGTCCAGTTAGCAGTGGTGTACCGCAAGGGTCGGTGTTGGGTCCACTGCTGTTCATCATTTTATAAACAATCTGGATGAGGGCGTAGAAGGGTGAGTTAGTAAATTTGCAGACGACACTTAGGTCGGTGGAGTTGTGGATAGTAATGAAGGATGTTGTAGGTTAGAGGGAGACGCAGATAAGCTGCAGAGCCGGACTGAGATGGGGCAAATGGGGTTTAATGCGGACAAGTGTAAGTTGATTCACTTTGCTCGGAGCAACCGGAATGCAAAGTACTGGACTAATGGTAAGATTCTCGGTAGTGTAGATGAGCAGAGAGATCTCGGTGTCCAGCTACACAGATCCTTGAAAGTTGTCACCCAGGTTGACAGGGTTGTTAAGAAGGCATACAGTGTTTAGTTTTTATTAATAAAGGGATTGAGTTCCGGAACCATGAGGTTATGCTACAGCTGTACAAAACTCTGGTACAGCCATACTTGGAGTATTGTGTACAGTTCTGGTCACTGCATTATAAGAAGGATGTGGAAGCTTTGGAAAGGGTGCAGAGGAGATTTACTAGAATGTTGCCTGGTATGTAGGGGAGGTCTTATGAGGAAAGGCTGAGGGACTTGAGGCTGTTTTCATTAGAGAGAAGAAGGTTGAGAGGTGACTTAATAGAGACATATAAGATAATCAGAGGGATAGATAGCGTGGACAGGGAGAGCCTTTTTCCAAATATGGTGATGGTGAGCACAAGGGGGCATAACTTTAAATTGAGGGGTGATAGATATAGGACAGATGTCAGAGGTAGTTTCTTTACTCAGAGTAGTAAGAGTATGGAATGCTTTGCCTGCAACGGTAGTAGATTTGCCAACTTTAGGTACATTTAAGTCGTCATTGGACGAGCATATGGACGTACATGGAATAGTGTAGGTTAGATTGGTATGACAGATTGGCACAACATCGAGGGCAGAAAGGCCTGTCCTGCGCTGTAATGTTCTATGTTCTGTGTAGTTTTCACATTTCAATTAAATTCTAGTTCACTCAACAGTAAAGGAGCAAATTACCAACATTTACCGTTGTAAAAGAAAAAGGAGTTTTATAACCTACTATTCCAGAGCATAGAAATAATAAGGCTCTGACATGAAATACACATAAAATGCAGTGAACAAGTGCCTAACACAAACAGGGAGAATAAAAGTTGCGCCATTAAAATGTCACTAGAGTCCTTGAGATGTTGGATTCTAAACCTGAGACCACTGTTAGTTATTGGCTGAATTTTATCCTCTGCAGTAATAGAATCTGCAGATATCTTTGGTAGTTCTCCATGAATTATTGTTTTCCCAACTTTATTTTTCACACAGAATGCTTTATTCTAAGAAGATGAGCGAAACAGGGAGGAGGATCATTTCATTTCTTGTCACAAATTTCTTCACAGTTCTGTTGCTCAAAAGCAGCTGTTATAATACCGTACAGTTGAACTCTGGGATTGAGGTCCATTATCTTTCCAAGCTGGTTAACTGGCAGATGAGTCTTTTGCTTCTCAACATGTGAAATGAAATAGGAGATGAAAATTTCCTGACAATGACACCATTTCCTGATTTCAATGTTCTAAGGTAAAATGTAAACTTAATGCAGAAGGATTCTACATAGGTCTGTTAAAGTTTATCACAAAATGTTGTCAGGTGACCACTGCAGACATTTTATGTTGATGTTTTTGCATAGCAACTTAGAAATATAGAACATAGAAGCAGGAGTAGGCCATTTGGTCCTACAAGCCTGCTTGTCCACTCAGTGTGATCATGGCTGATTACCCAATTCAGAACCCTGTTCCTGCTTCCTCCCCAAACACTTTGACCCTATCAGCCCAAACTCCATGTTGAAAACTTTCAATATTATGGCCTCAACCACTGTAGTAATTGGAACCAGGGCCAGGTGGATCTTATTGACTATGAGGTCTTTGATTGGGGTTGTTAACCTGGGCCAATCAGGGAGCTCTGGCTGACAGATATAAACAGGAGATTCCCCCTTCACTGTTTGATCACACAGCATTGCCCTTTGCCCTCGTCACAGGCCACTCGGGTGTTTTCCTATCTTCCTGGAGGTGGAAATTGAATAAAGATTTGTGCACCTTGTGTCTCTCACTGTGTCTCACACCTGCACACACACACCACGGGTGCTGGGGAAAAAATGTTAGGTGGTAGTGTGGGTGTTAATAAAAATATAGAAAAAAGAGAAAAAAAGAAAAAGAATAAACAAAAAATGAAAAAATAACAGGCGCTAAAACAAAATAAATAGAGATTCTCCCTTCACTGTTTGATCCCACAGTATTGCCCTTTGATGTGAAGGGCACTGCTTGTCACTGGCCACTCGGGTGTTTTCCTATCTTCCTGGAGTTGGAAATTGAATAAAGATTCGTGCACCTTGTGTCTCTCACTGTATCTCACACCTGCACAATACAACATGGGTGCTGGGGAATAAATAAGCACTAAAAAAAAATTTTAAAAAGAGAAAAACAAAAAAAAGAGAAAAACGAGGAAAAAAAAACAAACAGGAGGGTCAAACATCCTGCTCACTCCGGTTGCTGTCTCTAAAAAAAACAGGTGATTAACTGGGATTTGGGGTTTGTCCTCAATTCCCTGTAAACTGGTTGAACGGTAGGGTTTGGGGCCTGGCTTTGCTGCTCCTCTCCCTTGTAAAATTGCTGTTGTATACAGCTGTAAATGTGAACTGTTTTTTGTAAACTGTTTTGTAATTGTTTAATAAGATAAAAAAAAACAGGAGATTTAGAATCTCCTCCATTAAGGGGACTGACTCCGAGTAGGCTGGCCGCAGCCACTGTACTGTGCACAAGTGAATAAACGGTGACGTGGTGATGGGATACCGGCCTCTGTGCAGTTATTTCAGAACCACTCCTCCAGGCAGAATGAGAGGCCCTTCATTGTGTTGTCTGGGCTCTGCAGCAGCAGCTGCAGGCTATCCTGTAGAGGAATCCTTCATCTCCCATCTCTCCTGTCAGTGCACATCACAAACTGCAGCAGCCTGACTAAAAAAGCCATTTGTAGCTTAGAGTTCAAAAACTTTGGAGAGAAGCTGCCTGCATTTTGAAACATCCCAGCCCCCTCCTTAATTTCTGTACAGCTTGCAGCTGCTTTGTGGCTGGAAAGTAGTTGATTTAACCCTCCAACTCTGAGAATCCTCCGTCAACCTTCATTGGCCAACACGTCCACTCTCTGTCCATTAATAGGCCACTCCCAAAGCCAAACATAACCAGTGACTGTATCCTACATGGTATGAGGATCTGGCTCCCATTTCATGCTGACAGTGTGATTCAGAAATCTATTTGGCAAATCCTGGCCTGGTTGTCAAGGAATTAATTTTCTCAGGCGACCAAAACCCATTGTGCAAGACAGCCTGGCCAGGGGAGACATCGCCCCTACATCCATTCTGTCCAATGCTGTTAGAACTTTATACATTTCAATTAAATCCCCTCTCATTCTCCTAAACCCCAGTGAATAAAGGTCTAGTCAATGTAATATCTTCTCATATAACAAGACTACCATTCCAGCAAACAGACTGGTGAGCCCTAATTTGGGGTGGCATGGTGGTTCAGTGGTTAGCACTGCTGCCTCACAGCACCAGGGTCCCAGTTTTGATTCCAGCCTTGATTGACTGTCTATGTGGAGTTTGCAAAAAAAAAATAAACAGGAGATTCACACAGCATTGCCCTTTGATGTGAAGGGCACTGCTTGTCACAGGCCACTCGGGTGTTTCCTTTCTTCCTGGTGGTGGAAACTGAATAAAGATTCATGCACCTTGTGTCTCTCACTGTGTCTCACACCCGCACACACACAACATGGGTGCTGTGAAAAAAAATAAGCACTAAAGAAAAGAAATAAATAAATAGGAGTGTCAGGCATGCTGTTCACTCTGAGAGCTGGCTCTGAGGGAGCTAGATCAATGTCAAAGACTCTCCATGTGGTAGTGAGGGTGACTTGATGAAGCATACTGACCTCTGTGGAGTTATTTCAAGATGGAACATGTATCATCAGCCAAGAAGGTTATGTCAGAGTACAGCAGGACCTTGGTCAATTGGGCCAGTGGGCCAAGGAGTGGCAGATGGAGTATAATTTAGAAAAAAAAAATAAACAGGAGATTCACACAGCATTGCCCTTTGATGTGAAGGGCACTGCTTGTCACAGGCCACTCGGGTGTTTCTTTTCTTCTTGGTGGTGGAAACTGAATAAAGATTTTTGCACCTTGTGTCTATTATTGTGCCTCACACCTGCACACACACAACATGGGTGCTGGGGAAAAATACGCACTACTGCAGTTAGGTGGTAGCGTGGGGGTTAAGAAAAAAAAATGAGATAATCTCCTCATTCTCAGCACTGGGTCTGAGCTGGCTGGTCAGAGCCCATGTACTGACTACATGTGAACAAAAGGTGACAGGATACTGTCTTACTGTATGAAGAAGTTTCCTTTATAAAATTACAGATCGTGACAGATCTTGGGTAAAACAATCAGATGACAGCAGCTAAAATTTGCTAGTTCACATTTATTTGGAGTGGAACAAAATGATAATCCAAGACAAAATTAACAAGTACTTGGACATGGCTGAATTAAGAAAGGATCTCCAGCAAATGAATTTATCTAGATTGATGGATTCCATGTTTTGAAGTAGCAGAGAGGATTGACATGGACTATGTGGCCTCCCAAAGCTATAATTTTAAAGGGCAAAATTACAGTATTAGCTATCAACACGTTGAGGTCTGTGGAGTAAAAGGAACATGTCAGAATGGATATGAATTTGGCTGAGCAAAGGATTGAGCTATTGAATGGAGGAGAGTTTGCAATAGCATTGCCCAGTGATTGATACTCAGAACTGCTTTTCTTGATATATATTAAATTTTGATAATCACTGATCTACAACATATAAGTTACAATGACATATTTTACTGTTAAGTACATATCACTAGCTGTAACTTCAGGAAGAAATACCAATATATGCTGGCATTTAACTGGACTAAATTTCTCTCTGTTCCAAAATGAATGCTAATGCCATTAGGAGTGTTGTGAGATGTTTAGGTTGTAATGATTTTATTCATTTAAGAAATTAAAAATACAAAGTTATTTGAACATCAATACAGCTTATAACTGATCCTCTGTCTATACGACCAGGACAAATACATCAGGGTAATTGAATTTCTAAGATCAGAGTTTTTAAGTTGATTTTGATAGACCAGTTATATTTCCCTTGGCCAATGAAAGCACATCTGCAACCAATCTGCAGCAAGTCACAGGAGCAATCATATAATTCCTTTATTTGAAAGAAACTCAGTTTGTGGGACAAGGGGATTTCACCATACTCAGTTGATTCACCTTCTTAAGCGAGGTTAAAAGTTTTAAAATCCACACTGAGGTCTGAATCTGGATGCCATAGCACAAATACTACCCCTCGCATTCACTGTTGTCAAAGCATTTTGTAAGAAATACATTGTATAGCAATATCAAATAATTTTTGGATTTCCTTAGTCTTCAGTCAACAACTAATAATCCAATGTATGTAACAGGCAATAGAAACAATAAGTCAATTTTACCCTGTCACCTGTGCTGATCAAAAATAAATACTGAGATAGTATTCTTTCAGGGGATAGCAGCATGACTGGCAATGCCAGCATTTGTTGCCCATCTGAAGTACCTTGGATCACCAACTCCCCAATAAATGGCAAAAATAAAAATTGCTGGATAAGCTCAGCATGTCTAGCAACATCTGTGGAGAGATATCAGAGTTAATGTTTCGGGTCAAGAGACCCACCGTCATAACTGTTCTGAGGAAGGGTCACTAAACCTGAAACGTTAGCCCTGATTTCTCTCCACAGATGCTACCAGACCCACTGAACTTATCCAGCAATTGTTTCTGATTTACAGCATCTACAGTTCTTTGGGTTCTCCAATAAATCCCCTGGTTAACTTTCTAAAGGCGGCTGTACCACATTGAGGTCTTTTCATGTGTATCTGCCTCCTTTTCTGTTCCTTTGTAACTCTGCTGTCATGCTGCGTATCATATTTGAGCTTGAGGCAATGTTGTATGTTAAGAACTGTAGTTTCCATGAAATCCAAGCTAGCGTTTTGTATGGTTGACCCCTGACCTGAAATCTGTTGGGAGGTACATTTTTTTCATTTTAATGTGCTAATTAATCTCATTACTGCAAATCCATTCACAATCTATAAAATTGCTTTAAATCTCCTGTGCATTAGGGTTATGTCCTTGTTGTCATGAATGCTGCTTTTAATTGAATTGCTGGAGAACTTGGTAGACTTTGCAGCATTCCTTTAATGTGTCAGTCTTTTCTTTAAAAATCTTGAGTGTATAACAGCATTAAGTTTTTCAATAAAAGTTTTAGATTGTATTATTAGTTACTCTGCAGTGATTTGTTGCTTTCCAGCTTTTAGAGTTGTTTGTTCATAATGCTATTTCTCTCTGCAGTGCTTACTGGGTTTCTTGTCTTTGTTCAGAGATTCCCCTCTACCCCCCCCTCCCACTCCCTAACCCCTTATATATCCCTCCCTCCCCACACATACACCAACAATTAAAATGGTGGCTACGTACTTTTTCTAGGATATTCCTGCCTTTTACAACAAGATGGAATTTTCCTCCTGCTTCTTCTTCTTGGGGCAAAATAGCTGTTTTCTCACCTCATAACATTTAAATCATCAAGGACACTGTTTTCCATAAATGTTTCAGCAAACATTGTTGGTTGAGGCTTGTTAAAATCTTTCCATCAAAACCATACTTATTGTATTTGTTTTCTCATTTCAGTTCAGCAGTAGCACTCATACTTCTGAGTTAGAAAGCTATGGATGCAAGGATCATTCAAAGGCTTAGCACTCAACCCTCTTTCTGTTTCTTTAATCACAAAGTGTTCATCTGCTCTGCATTCAGACTTTCTCAAAGCTTATTGCCAAAACAATACAATTTTGAATTGGTAGCCATTTTTTTTCTTTGTTGTCTTCTTGAAAGTAAGGTAAAGGATATTAATAAATTTTACTTCAATCAATTTGGGGTATTTGGACACTTGTTTCAAATTAGTTCAAGACAAGCTGTTGAATAATAAAAAGCTGGTGAAAAAGATGCTAGTGCTGACTGAATTATATTGAGGCATCAACAGCAGCAACTCGTGTTTATCCAACACCTTTTTATTGTAATACGTCCCATGATGATTCACAGGAGTACTAAAAAACCAGCAATGATACCGAGGTACATTATACTTGAAGAAAAGGTGTAGGATTTCAAGAAGTGTCTAATAGGAAACAAGTAATAATAAGACATAAAGAGGTTTTGGAAGGGAAAAGCATGGGCATAATTTACCAAAGCAAAATTCATGATGAGAAGTGATGGAGAAGCTACTATGGGAATTAAATGGTTGCTACAAAGGCAATGTGACACTGAACCCAAGTGAAAGAAATGGGAAGTTAATTAAGATTGTTAAAGAGGCAATTAAAAGTCTGTTTTTTTGCATGCTGTTGACTTTTAAAAAAATTAATTCATTGAAGGAGGGCGTCACTGGGTAGGCATTTATTACCCAGAGGACAATTGCTGTGCATCTGAAGTCACATGTAGGCAAGACAAGGTAAGGATGGTAGTTTCCTTCTGTCAAGGACATTAGTGAACCAAATGTGTTTTTATGATAATCAACAACAGACTCATGGTCATCATCAGACTCTTATTTCAAGATTTTCATTGAATCCATGTGTGGGGAGGGGATTCAAACCCAGGTCCCCAGAGCATTACCTGGGTCTCTGGTTTAATGTTTGTGTCCTCTTGAAGTCCAATCGGTTCTGACATAACGCAATAGTTCCGTTCTCATGCGATTCTATCATTACAAGAAAATCATGCAGTAGCTGTGCCACTTAAACTAACAGGATCAAAATCGTGTTGTAGCCAATACAGTTAAGGAAAGTTCGTGTTCTGCAAATAACAGTCTAAATTCTTCAATCGCGTTAAAGCCAATTCATGTTGAAGAAACACTCATTACAGCAGAACAGACTGTATTGAGTCATTTGGTATTATCATTGGTTATCAGTCTTCCCAAGAATATATCTGTAAGAAACTGAATGCAAGTTAATGAGCAGCATTAAAAATTTTGAAAATAGGGTTGAATTTCCAAACAATCAGCTAAGTATTAATTTTGGGAAGTTTCATGGAGGGGTTCTCAGGAGTTCTAGTGACCTATCTCATGCAATTCTTCACTGTTCATCTCAATAAATATGCATCATGTCTCTAAGGTGCCATTCAAATGCCTAACAGTGGGATTACTTACCACTGCTGGGATCTTACAGGTTTCCTATCACTGGCACTATCTTTAAGACCCAGCTGGGCAGCACGTTAAAAGCTGCCAGTCATGAATAGCCTTATACAGTAGATGGGATGGAGATGGTGGGGAAGACATAAAGGAAATGCTTCTGAGGACACATAGTTGGCATGGGTGACATTTCACTGAAAGTTGAACCTCACATTCATAAATTGATTGGCACTTTAATCATAACCAGTCTGATTGAATTTTATTGCAGATGAAACTGTAGAGGATACCTATCCTTAGACCCCTACTCTTTCCCTAATGCCCATTGTAACAGACCATCTTGTCATTTTAGAATGTGGGAATATCACGTGCTGTAAGGCCTTCAACAATTGTTAAGCTAACATTTATGAAATACTAGGAAAAGTGAATTTTAAAATAATGTTTCTGGGAATAAATACAGAATTCTTATCTGTTGAGTAATAAACATCCAGAATGACGACTTCATTCAACTTCTCTCTATTGGAACCAGGTGTCCTGTCTCGCCTGTTGCACCCAATGTGTCACTATTATTATGGTGGAGGTGATGTTCCTCCTGCTTATTGACCTTAGCTCGCTCTGAAGAATGCTGCTTCCATCCTCCCAGCTCTTCAGCTTCCATCCTATTCCCCTTTTTGCCTGCTCCAGTTGGGCAGAGTGCAACATGGAAGTATTATGCAGCATGGCCTGTTAGGAGTGTACTATGTAAAGTCTGTATTTTACTATTGTTGTATACTTTTCATTGTGGACTGAAATGGGAAAAGGATAATTTTAAACACCAATGATTGTGGAAAGGATTACTGCTCTTTTTAAAAGCAAGTTACCAGGCATTCAATCTAAGTGCTGATACATTGCTGTTTGGTCAACCTATAGGGGAAGTTAGTACAGACAAGATTGAGCCGGGGATATGCAGAAAGGGAAACTTGACCAGCAACCAGAAGCTAATTGATCTGGGGAATGATGACTAATTAACAATGACGAAAACCTGCTGCCCACCAACAACAGTGTGGGTGTGATTGTTGATAGCAAGCGTTCGGGACTTCTGGAAAACAAGCAGCTGTCCTTTTCTCTGCAATAACAAGATCTCAAGCTTGAAAAAAAAACGAGCTTATCTTCCATCATCAGTTTCTGTAAGTAGTAAGACTTAACTAATAAAGTTAGACACTTTGTAAGTTTCTAACTTTGTAAGTTTGGGGCGGCCTGGTGGCTCATTGGAGAGCACTGCTCTCTCACAGCACCAGGGGACCCGGGTTCGATTTCCACCTCGGGCAACTGTCTGTAGGGAGTTTGCACATTCTCCCTGTGTCTGTGTGAGTTTCCTCCCACAATCTAAAGGTGTGTAGGTTAGGTGAATTAGCCATACTAAATTACCCATAGTGTTAGGTGCATTAGTCAGGGGTAAATATAGGATAGGGGAATGGGTCTGGGTGATTTACTCTTCGGGGGGTTGGTGTGGACTTGTTGGGCCGATGGGCCTGTTTCCACACTGTAGGAAATCTAATCGAAGTTTGAGCCAGTTACTCTGTGCCTCCTGTAAAAAATGTTAAAATGCAGAGAGAAGAAAAACGGAGGAGTAGCAGCAGGTTCTGAGGAACCAGAAGGGTCCCCTAGGTAAACCCTGTGGACAGGGACCATTTAACTACCTTCTCAGTCCTTCCCTCCACACATGACACCCATGATTTTTCTGTATCTCTCCGTATATGTGTAGCGGGGGTTTTATAAGGGGGTTAATAAGTAGAATTATATGTCGGCTGTCCATAATTTATCCATAGCTAACATCTATTTATTGGAGCAAATAGTTGTTTTTGTTAAGTATAACAACCTGTTCTGTACTTTGTCAACCTGGGTCTAAAAGACAGGTACATTTCTGAATTTTGTATACTTCTTATAATATTTTTCACTCGCGTTGACTCCTGGTATAGCTAGATTTTCAGCATGCTGCTCCACTCACTCCACCCCCACCCCAATCAAAGGTAGAGTGGTGACCAGCAATGAACTTCCCTTCCCACCCTCCCAATGCTTTAATTTCTCTCATCCTCACATTGAGTTGCCCCTTCACATTAATTGTCCCTCTGCACCCCAGCTTATTATCTCCAATCCCCAGAATTGACTTCACCAACTTCACCCCGATAGTAATGGCTCCTGATAATGCCCCTTGGCCTTTAGTGAATAAACTTGGACCCTCTAGGATGGACCAAAACTTGCCCTCGCTCACAGCCATCCACTCCCCTTGAATTAGAAAAACAGTTTTTAATGATTACTGACCTGATCTCTAATTAATCTCTGTGCAACTTATTTCCTTATCACTAATTCATGGACTATTTGCACTAGAAATGCAGGATTGACTGTGGCCCATTCCCCAGACCATAATGATAGGAAACCTCTGATTCTGAACAACCCAAGTGGCTGACAGGTCATGTCTAAGTTATGGACAAAGATTGGACATTACTGTTGACTTACTGTTGCAGGACCACATTGACTTGACTGAGGACTACTCCCCTCAGACTTTGAGACATAGGTATTCCGTTCAAATACATTCGTATATTTGCCGCATAAGCTGCTGACTCTGCAGGTGTGACAATAATGTAGCTGCATTGTACAGCTACGTGTCCACCCTTTGACTGTTCACTACTGGCAAGCTGTATGCACCAAGAGGCAAAGCAAGGCAGAGATGCAGTGACTGCCCAAGTAGGCGCAAAGTGAGTGAGCATTAAGAAGACAAGTTATTGTTTTTTTGGAATGCACCCTGTTCCAATGTAAGAGATGGGTGCCTGTCCCTGAGTGTAATGTGTTTTTGCAACAGTATTTCAATGAAAGGAGTCAGTAAACTTCAAACTGAAATGGCAAACTGAATTGTAAAAGTGGGTCTGCAATGTATCATGCTTTGGTGAAGCTGGTATTTACTCAATGCCAACCTCCTGGATGGTGGAGGAGGGGCTCTGCAAGCAGTTGTCGCCCATTGAGTGTGCTCTGATGCGTTGAGGAATCCTGGTCAAGGCGAAGACCCAGAGGAGACACCAATGAACTCCAGTTGTTAAACATTGAGGGGGAAAAATGTCTGATTTTCTTTTTAATGTTGAGAATCTTTTCCATCTGATTTTGCCACATTTCCCAACTAATTCACCATTGCCAATGTTAATCAGCGATTGGGAAAAAAAGCAGTCATAATGCTTGTTAAACATTCTCTGTTAGATGTCACAACATAAAGAAAAGATGTCACTGTTGTGGATTGGAACCAAATGGTGAAATTAGTTGTCTATGGGTAAAGTTATATATGACATTGAACTGGTTCAAGTAAAATTATTGCAATGTATCAAATTATGGTATTGCATTCTGGGTCTTTCTAGCAGTATGGAAGGAAATATAATAAAGCATGGCTAGCATTTTTTAAAAAAATGGACATCTTGAGAGATATTTTCTTACATTCAAAAAGCAAAATTGACTTTTAATCAAGATGAGAAGAAAAGGCATTCACTCAACCATGAGGATGTTTGGTGGGGGGAAAATATGATGGCAGAAGTATATTGCTGTCAACTTTCTTGATCCTTCCAATATTTCACTTCAACAGAGGAAATAATTCAATGAATTTCAACTATCTTCTCACAAAAATAATATAGAATATGAGAAAGCTCCAAATGAAAATAAAAGTATTTGGCCCTGCAAGAATGTGTACAAATCATTCTATTACTTAATTGTCACCTCTACTTAGAGATGGACATTCTCTTGCCTCATTGATAAAAGTACCATCTCAGGATGAGATCGTACAATCTCAGTTGACACACATTAAGGAATGACTGAACTGTCAAAAGTCCAGCTTTGCAGATGAAATAAACTGAGTCCCCATGTGCCCATCTGAAAGTTTCAGCAGGGCTTTTAAAATTCCATGCACAATTTGAAGAATGGTGTTTCCCTATTGTCCGGATGACATTTTGTATCAATCGAATGACATATATTAATACACTGAGTTCTGTGCAGAAATAGAGGCTATATGGGCAGACATCAAAATAATTTCAGCACTCGAATGCTGTCATTATTGGGATATTACTTAGAGATGTGACAAGCATTCTATAAATGTATGCTGTTTCGTCCTATCATTGATGCTGTCCCATTTTTTCCCGAGAAACACTCCAGAGGTGATACACTTCCCCCATTGTCAAAATCAAATTTAAATCTGATATTATTGAACTGTGGGTGGTTATCTTCATTCAAATGATAATTGCAAAATCCCAGCTATTCAAAAATGTAAGTTCTTTTCAATTTTGCAAGTATTCATACTAAAATGAATATGTAAGTCTTTAAAATGTAGTTGTTGATATGTGAGCTAGAAGTGAAGGATGAAAATAATTGTTTCAGGGAAGAATGGTCCCATTGGTTTCCAAGAATAAAGCACTTCTAAAGTACTTGGTTGAATGTCCTTACTTAGTTGGATGATTTCAAGAATACTATTGTGGTATTCTAGAGAAACCATGCTACCATGCTGCAGAATGTTTTTTTGAAAACGATACACAATTTGTTATTGGGCTCAGAAATCCTAAGTAAAAACTTTACTTAAAATCGCTGCAATTACAAATGCCTAAAATTCCTGGACACAAAAATTTAGTATCCTTGAGTGTTTTATAAGGCATATGCAGCAATGCTTGAAGTGTCCAAATGAACTTTAGTGGAACAGAAATGTCCATCCTGGCCCTGCAAAGATATCCTGGAATTTCTCTGCCCTATGCCCAGATTTTTACAAAGACTACAATTAGTTCAGGTAGTTGGTTAGGAGACAAATGGGGATGTCTGGTAATGATAGAGTTTTAAATAGGCTATGGAAGAAAGTGCTGTAATTTTTTTTTAAAAATTACTTTTTGTTGTACAGCAACATTCATTTTTCAAACAGTGGGGTTACAGATATAAATTTTGGCTCCATGGGTGTTTGTTCAGGGCAGTTTTGCCCAGTATCAGTCTTTTGGTTTGTTTTTCAACCAAAGTGTGTGTGTGTGTGCGCGTGCGCAGAAGCACTCGGCATCGTGATAATCTCTGATTGATTCCTAAGAAAGTAGGTACAGGTTTGTGTTTAATCAGCAGCAACATCCAGCAATGTAAAGAGAAAACATCTCTCTCTCCTGTGAATGGAACAATCATGACACATCACCTGTCCTTCAATCTCTACTGTATTAATTACATTTATTTATTTGTTTCAATTAATTTATAGTCGGCTTCCTCATCTAACTTTCCTGTTTCATCAAAATTGTGATTTTTACAGTATGCAGAGAAACAGAACTGAGAAACCCTTGTATTTATGTTCTTTGAAAAACAATGAGTCAGATGCAAAACACGGTGAAACCTGCTCAAGCCCTTTAACTGCCCACGGCTCTCTGTGAAGCTGCATATCCCTGTGTAAACCTGGAAGAAACGTATCTTACCTTTTTAAACAGTTTTTAGTTTGCTATTAAATGTTTACTAAAATTATACTTGAGGGAGAGATTAACCCTTAAGCTCACCCCACTCATCCAGTTCTTGACTTCACAACTCTGTGTACTTCAACTCTCTCCTTCAAAACACTAAACTTTGAAATCTTATCAAAGAATGGGGGTAGAAAATTAATTAAAGCACGTAAACAACAATGCATTGATGTGATAAGTAATGGAATAGTTAAATTTGAATTTGCCACTAATGGTGCCGTAGAAACTTGGTCCATACATAATAAGTATAATGTGGTGATCAGTCAAAATTGTATAGGAAAGCATGTTTGACCTCACAGAGAGAAACCTTCCATAAAACTCCCTGGACTTGGTATTGATTTTTGTGTGAAATTCAGACCTATGTATGCAATAATACTCTAAGGATGGAATGTGGATATAGGTGTTTGAATTTCTTTTTTAACATTCATTCTTAAAATGTGGGCTTCACTGGGTGGTCCAGTATTTATTTCCCATCCTAATTACCCTTGAGAAAGTGATGGTAAGCTGCCTTCTTGAACTGGAATTAACGTTGTGTGACAGATTGATAAACATACATCTTGCAGCCTGAAGGTAGTGCCTTTGGGTCAAGAAATATCTAAAATTGACCAAAGTGAAACATGAATATCCCTACCCTGAGTACTCATTCCTGTTGTTTAACAGCGAAACATCAGATATTAGGAAAGCCCAAATTGAAAGAGCAATATGAATAAATCAACCAAAATTAGTATCACAGTGTTCATAAACAAAACAAACAGACTTGCTTTGAGAATTGGAGGATGTCTTTTTGATAACAGAACAGGGGAAGAGCTTCATGAGACGCTCTTTTAAACTGCGCTTGGTACGATTCTGAGTGTAGATGAAACCTAGAAGATACATCATCAGTATTTGTTAAATTTCTTCAAAGAGAACTTTGTGCATGCTTCATGCAGTGTCACAAACTTACACAGAGAATCATGCAAAAAGCAAATAATCATACAACACAAAAACAGACCCTTCAGTCCAACCAATCCATGCTGAACACAATCCCAACCAAAACTAATCCCACCTGCCTGCTCCTGACCCTTATCCCTCCAAACCTTTCCTATTTATGTATCCATCCAAATGTCATTTAAACATTGTAGTCATATGTGCATGGAGAAAGTGAGGTCTGCAGATGCTGGAGATCAGAGCTGAAAATGTGTTGCTGGAAAAGTGCAGCAGGTCAGGCATCATCCAAGGAACAGGAGATTCGACGTTTCAAGCATAAGCCCTTCTTCAGAAATATTCCTGAAGAAGGGCTTATGCCCGAAACGTCGAATCTCCTGTTCCTTGGATGCTGCCTGACCTGCTGCGCTTTTCCAGCAACACATTTTCAGCTCAGTCATATGTGCATCCCCACTTCCTCAGGAAATTCATTCCACATGTGAACTACCCAGCGTGTAAAAAAATTTGTCTCATGTCTTTTTGAAATCTCTTAACTCTCTCCTTTAAAATGTCTCCCCCAGTCTTGAAACCCCCCCCCATCTAAGGGAAAAGACAACTATTATCATCTCTATCTATGCCACTCTTTATTTTGAAAACTTCTATCAGGTCATCTCTCAACCTTCTACACTCCAGTGAAAAAAGACCCAGCCTATCCAGCCTTTCTTTATAACTTAAACTTTCCATAACCGGCAACAACAATTGAGGAACCCAGTTTCAGAAAATAGGATACATTCAAATCCTTTAAATCCATACTCAGGGCAACCTTTTTGAAGTTCATTACATACCAACTATTCTTTTATTTACAGTTTAAGCGTACACTTGGAGGAGGAGGAGGATGGCTAAAAAAACTGCACTAGAAAACAGAAAATAGCAGATCATGTTGAAAAGCAGTTTTCTCTTTCTCCTGTTGAGTTAAAGCATGTGCCCTGCTATTACACTGTAGCTCACAGACAAACAATACAGAAATCGTGAGGCCCCTCCTGAGATGGTGCTATTTTATTGTTCATAATCCAAAGTACCATGCATTTTTAAATTTTATTTAGTAACAGGAAAGCTTAATAAAAATTGAGTGTTAGGCAGATTTGAGAGTTAAGAGCTCTTTGATCCAAAGAAGTAAAACAAATAAAAACATTGAAAGGTGAGGCAGTTAATCGTGTCTGAACAATTCACTCCTTGATCCTTATTCAATATTATAGTGCCAATTGTTCTCTGTGCTCAAAATACAAATGTCAATAGATATTTTCCTAATAAACCTGTACAGAAATGTTATTACACACCTCTGGCAAGGTGAGACTTGAACCTGGCCCTTCCGGCCCAGAAGTAGGGGCACTACCACTGCACCACAATTGTCCCTTAAACAACAAGCAAGCAACCGGGACTTGCCTGGGATTTGAATCTATGGTCTTCTTTATATGGGACACGCTAAAGACTAAAATGGGAATCATACCACTACACCAACAAGCCAATTTTACGACAAATGTCAACATTGTGATATATTTAATAATTTGCATGTGCTGTAGTTTTATCCTTGTTAGGTTAATCAATTTGAGATAAATGAAACCTTGAAGGAGTAACACGTTGCTGTTACAACATGTATCTGGAAAACAAAGCTATCAAGTTTTAATGTTAATTGTTTAAAAGTATTGCTCAGAAAAATCAAAATAGTTTTGACAATGCCTTAAATATGTAAATGAATGGGATGTTGTGAGTTTATTTTGTGATTGTGTTTTAAAATTCTATTTAGTTTGTCACAAAAATAGTCCCAAAGGACTATTTTTAAAATGTATATGTGAAAGGGGTAGAGAAAGATATCTCCAAGGAGTCAAGTTAGGACAGTGTCATAAAAACAACTAAAATGGTAAATACGGGGAAGTAAAGGCCATGCAGGATTTAAATAGCTCCATTCCAGCATTTTTTTCTTTTCTCCATTTCCCAGCTAGATTGAATGGCCAGCCCAGTTGCCATGCAGGATGACTTGTATCACTGTGCCTTAGTCAGGGATGGACAGATGAGAGAGTGGGAGTGAATAAACGGGAAGAGGAAATGAGACACTGTTCAGAGATATAAGGAAGATTGTGAATGCAGTGGGTTGGAGAGGACATCCGAGTGTGGGAAATATAGCTGGTTAGCTTAGCAGTCTAAGGGGGAAACACCCTTGCTCTTCCTAGCTGGTAGGTACCTCTGGAAGTGATCTGACTTGTCTGCTCCTTCATTTGCCTTGTTTCATGATCCCCATAAAATCTGAAAGCCTGTTAAAAATTGAGGCAGAATCATTAACATTATTAAGCTCTCACCTTGTCTCAGGAGAACTTAGTCAGCTGCTCTTAAACTGTCTGTGTTCAAACCAGAAGTTGGAAGCTGGTTCGGTTGGGTTCCAATTCTTGAAATAGAAATACAACCCCCCTACTTCCTTTCACCTCTCCCACTAGTCCAGAATGATTACAATTATCTGAGAGTCTCTCTTTTATCAAGAAAAAATTATGTATGATCAGTTATTGGGAATATAAAATGATACTCTCACTGTTTTTCCTGTTTATATTGCTGTGGTTTGTGAAGCACAGCTGTCTGGGTAATATACTGCATAATATACTGTAATATAAATAAAAATCCCCATCGAGAACACATTCTCCATATCACCATAGCACTGCACTTCAAGCATTGCATCAGTACTTTTGCCTTCCAGGTCTTGACTGCAGTTTTTAAATTATACCTTAATGTTAAAAAGCTACTGAGATCATTAACTAACCAGTGCCCATGCATTATAGCTCAAACATCCCACTTTGAAGTAAATTATTAACAGCCACATTTTATTAATCAACATAATCAATACAAAGTTTGATTGCAACCCACCTGTTATAAAAATGTAAACCTTTCTTTACTTATTCATGAGTGGCACAACAATAGCTATCATTTCATTGCTGTTGAATTATTTTGTTAATATATCTAGGATAAGATATCATCATAATTTATTATGTGTTTGGGCTCATTTCCAATTGTGAATCAATGTATGGACTGTCTCCACTTTATTTTCCCTGTTGTCACTCAGATCCTTCATCATCGCCACAATGTCAGATTAAAATATCATTAGCATATGTTTTCACACAGGACATTTAACTTAAAATAACATTCCAAGCAACTCAACAGATACATTAGTAAACAAAATATTGAGTTACATTAGGCGGCACGGTGGCACAGTGGTTAGCACTGCTGCCTCACAGCGCCAGAGATCCAGGTTCAATTCCCGCCTCAGGCGACTGACTGTGTGGAGTTTGCATGTTCTCCCCGTGTCTGCGTGGGTTTCCTCCGGGTGCTCCGGTTTCCTCCCACATTCCAAAGATGTGCGGGCCAGGTGAATTGGCCATGCTAAATTGTCCGTAGTGTTAGGCAGGGGGTAAAATGTAGGGGTATGGGTGGGTTACGCTTCGGCGGGTCGGTGTGGACTTGTTGGGCCGAAGGGCCTGTTTCCACACTGTAAGTAATCTAATCTAATCAAATGAAAAAAAATTGGTCAAAGATACAGGTTTTAAGAAGTGCATAGCAGGAGAAAAGCAAGATAGAGAAAGAATGAAGTGTCAGGGGTGAATTTTACAACGTGAAGCAAAGAAACATTGATGTTTTCAGTATTTTTCTTTAAAATCAGTGGCTCCCTAGAAAGTAGCCCAATTTTATCAACTTTAGGAATACTGTGGGCAGGCTGTTTCTTGAATATTCACCAACAGATTGTACTTAAAAGCATTTGCACCAATCATTGTAATTTCTGTATTAATGCCTTCATTTGATTTAATGTTAAGTATGTTGGGCACTTGTTCTAATTTGAAATAGATTGACTACGCTAAGTTAACAATTATTGTCACTTTCAAAAGAGAAGTAAAGCAGATTTTTTCTTTTTTGAATGAATTTATGAAGTGTGAAATGGGATTGCTGGTTAAAGGATCACTTATCAGAGTGAATTCGGAAATGCAGCAAAATAATTCCAAATAGAATATGTTGCATTCATATAGCAACTTTCATGAGAGCAAGATATTGCAAGTTAGTTTTCGACCAAGGAAGAACTTTGCAGACTTGCAGCTAGGTAACTTCCCCACCACGTCAGTGACCCCTGATACACCACTTTGACTCTCAGTGAACAGACTCTGGGGACTGACCATGGCTGACCACCTGACCAACTTGGAGTGACCACCCTGACTGATGACTGACTAGATTCCAACTGATATCTGTGCTGCACCCCAACTAACTTTTGATTCCTGAACTGGCTGCATAGGCCTACAGGACTGATTGTGGTCCACTCTCTGGGCTATAATGATATGGAATCCCTGACCCTGACCACGTCCAAGCCTTGAAAGATATCAGACAATATTCTTGAGTTACTGTGGCAATACCTCTTGTCTGATGACAGTTTCCTTGATGTGACTGTGGGCTACTTCCCACAGACTTTCAAGCATGATCATGAAGCACATTCACTGAGTTTGTTGTGCAAGTTGCTAACACGATCTGCATTGTGCCATTGATATAAAACGTTATCGCCCAGTCCTTTAACTGAACACTGCTAGCTAACATGACTGACGGCCTGTCTTAGTGTCTGAGCTAAAAAGCAAGTCAAGACAGAGCTACAGTGAGCCCTTAGGATTTGAATATGGTGATACAGTGAAAAAAAGCAAGGAAAGGGAAGTCAGAAATGCTGTGAGCATGATGGCAGATGCAAAGTGCCTGAGTGCTATGGAAATAAGGTACATCTCATGTCAATACATGAGATTGGTGACAGAGTCTCTGTGTAAGGTGGCCTGGCAGCAGCATTACAATGAAAGGTGCAGAATTAAAGTGATGAAATGTATTATAAGTGAAACAAAACCCAAACTTATTGGAGAAACTTAACAAGTCTGTAGAGATAAATCAGAGTTAACGTTTCTGCAAAAATTTGAGATTTTTGTTTCAGATTTCCAGCATCTTCAGTCCTTTTGTTTTATTTTATCATATTATAAGTGAGTTGGGATGTGCCACAAAGATGTGATGCACCTGGTGCTTGGCCAGTGCTAGTCTCCAGAGACAGGGAGTACTGGTTTGCTGCCTGTACAACTTGCCCTGAGCTGTTGAGGAGTGCAGGCCTTGATGGACACCTGGAGAAGACACTGATGAGCTCCAATTGCCAGGTAACTGTTCTGACTTAGGTTGAGAATTGCAGTTTGCAAATAAATGAGTAAATGAGATAAAGGAACAATGAGATGTCAATGCATGCAAATAGGCTCCTCATCGTTCACTGGTGAGAACCTCATCTTGCCACTGAAACCTTACACACAAAATTGAATATTTCCTCAACTATCTCATCATTGCCCATGTGTTTAGGGACGAGGAAAATTTCAACCCATGGTCTTAACATCAATCAACCTAAATGAGTCTCAAGCATGCTCATTATACTCAAATTGTGGAGCCACTATGGACAAATGATACTCGGAGTGAAATTTAAGATGACATTATAAATACAAAAACTTCACAAATGCAATCAAACGTGTATAAAATCTAATGTCATTATCTACATTAAGCATTTTGTTTTCAACATTTCAAATTTAAGCACTGGAAATATTGCTTGATAACTTGACTGGAAGATTCATAAATCTATATTCCTCTGGCTTTATCAAAACTGACTGTAATGCCATGTAAGTACACAGTCATTTTTCATTTTCTGCTACCAATGTCTTACAGTAGGTACATTGCATTTGAACCAAGAGTGTGGTGCTGGAAAAGCACAGCAGGTCAGGCAGCATCTGAGGATCAGGAGAGTCAATGCTTCGGACAAAACCCTTCATCAGGAATCTTGATGAAGGGCTTTTGCCCAAAACGTCAACTCTCCTGCTCCTCGGATGCTGCCTGACCTTCTGTGCTTTTCCAGCACCACACTCTCGATTCTAATCTCCAGCATCTGCAGTCCTCACTTTTATCATATAACATTTAAACAGCAGTCGCCAATAAAATATGAGCACAAAAGTTTCATAGTGCTGATGTCATTTTCAGTGATATTTCCATTATTCGGGAACATTTTCAATTTCCTCATCTTTTTTATTCAACAAATTGACTTTTTGATAATAATTCTCCTTGCAGTATCTGTTTTTCATAGCTATAGGGCTTTAACTTTTGAAATGTGCCATTTTATAAAATGTAGCACAATGCTTCTTACAATAAGTCATTGAGAGTCATCATATCACATAACTACTAGCTGTTACTTTGTGGAATACCATTTCACAGAAAATGGGTGGCAATTTTAATCTATTGATCCCAGAAACTCTGTCATTTGAATTCACCAATTATTTGATAGACGATTGCTTCTTGTCCTTTCTTACTGACTGTACTCTTGTAAATCACTCTCGAAATGAAACAACTAAGAATATCAGCCAGTGTCCAGTATCTAAGAGTATATGTTTACAGTGCAAATATGTCTCCTATGAATCACAACACAAGTGAAGTAATCAAAACAGAAATTGCTGGAAAAGCTCAGCAGGTCTGCCAGCATCTGTGGAGAGAAATCAGAGTTATTGGGCTGAGTGACCCAAAATGTTAACTCTGCTTTCTGTCCACAGACCTGCAGAGCTTTTCCAGCAGCTCCTTTCTTTGTTTCTGATTTATAGCATCTGCAGTTCTTTTGGTTTTTATAAGTAAGGTAATCTCCAGTTGGATTTTGGAATTTTTAGGATTTTTGAACACCCTCACAAACTATCGCCAGAAGTTATTCTCCATTAGTTCTTACATTTTGGAGTATATTAGTTGCTTTCCTTTAAATTTACAACCTTTCCCTTTGTTTCGAGAGACATCATTTATCAGCAATTGGTTTGGAATAGCTAAAAATGCCAGCTGCAACCAGACCCACACTCCCTGTATGTTTATTTTTCAGAAACACATTACATGGTCAGTTTTTGCTTTCATGGTGTAATAAGGTATATGGTATAATCGATATTTCATCTGTAAAGAGAATTTTTGCTTTCATACCATTAAGCTGGAGCCTATCCTATCAAGCTTGTGTCACCATAAAGCCAGCTGTCTCAGGATTTAGCTATCGACTATTTCCTGTGCATCTACTTTGAATATATGAACTTAACTGCTCCTCTTGATACGCTTTACAGATATGGATGATTATGAGCAGCAGCAGTACATTAAGTTTGTTTCACTGCTACTCATCTCAATTTCATACTGCAAATAGATTTCTCCATTTGGTCCTCATATTGTGATTGACACATTCAGGTCAGTGAGTGTAATTGGACTCTACATTGTTCCAATCAGATTGCTCTATGTTATGACATTGCTCTGGATTTTTCACTTCGCCTCTATGACAGATGTAATACCAGTGAAATGGACTGGCGTATTCATTCACATAGATGTAATAACATAGTTCAGATTCAATTTTCAGATTGTTTTTAAAAAGAAGACTTGCATTTATATAGCACCTTTTTAATACCTTAGGAGGTCTCAAAGTACCTTATGACCAATGAAGGTGTAGTTACTGTTGTAGTGGAGTAAATTTTAACTGCACTCAAAAAAAAAACTTTATTCTGAGAGCTCTATTGGAACAAAGGACTTGACTTTACACTTCCCCACCATGCCCCTTCTCATTGCAGTATTCTACCCTTAGTCTTTCTGATAATTTACTGGTTGGTGCAGGAAGTCCACCTCCCCTTTAATGGCTACTTAAGGACCTCATCCCATAGTGCCAGTATTTTGTGTGTGTGTGGGTGCGTGCACACGCGCATGCGCGCTATATATAAATACACATACGTGCGTGTTGGGATATGGTTAGTTGGAGGAAACCCCATACCATATGTGAGAGCTTTAGATTTGGGGGTGTAATCCTCCTTTGTTAGTCCCTGAACTAACTAGAGGCAGACTCCCAACCATAAAGTCATCCCACCCCTTTAACACTGCCCTCTGCAAACCTCCCGCTCCTCACCTTTTCAATTCGGTCTCTTACCCGAGAACATTCTCACCAATACTACTGAACCCAGATTCAGCTGGCCTCCTCAGCATGGAAGAATGGCCTATTGTCCTCGCACTGGCCTCTGCTTTTTATTGGTGCTGCTCTGGGACTACAGAGTTCAGCTATCCAAATTAATGTGAGATTTTCTCCTGAGAGAGTCTTCATTTTAAATTCTTAGTGCTGCTCCCAGTATTACATTGCTGTTGAGACGTTTTCAGGATTGAAGGCAGGAATGCTATTGCCTCAAAGCTTTTAAACAAGGTTGAGGTGGGGAGAGGTCTGAGGTCAAAACCATTGCACCCCATAAATTCCAGCTAAAGTCTCCAAATGACTTCTAATTAAAATCAATGATGGTTCTGTCAGCTTCTTGTTTTATGTTGCGAGTCCTCCTCACCAACATTCCACTCTGTGTCTAATTCTGAAACTTCCTAACTTCACATTGAGGTCCAATCCAGCCCACTCCTGTCTATGAGATCCATCATTTACTCTCCTGACCCCATTCACCCCAAACTGCTTTCGGCCACTTCCCTCCCTCCCTTCATGCTAAGCTGCAGTTATTCTATATCTCCCCCTGCAAAATCACTTTCATCTTGACCCTCCTCAAAATAAATCTCCAACTCCTCTGAATTTGGAGAATGTGTCGCCTTGCAAACCTCTCACTAAAAAACAGTAAAGGGACATAAAGAATAAATTCATGAGCCAAGTATCAGGAATTTAGTACAGGTGGGAATGTAATGTTGAGGGGAAGGTGCTGCTGCTTTTTCTAGATTTTATTGCATCCTCCAGGAGCTGGTGAGTGTTCTTTTGATTGGACAATAGAAAAATGTGACTTTACAGTAGCTTAGCTACCTAACTTATTAACAAATTAAATAAGCACTGTTAAATTACCATGGCAAGGCTAGTACTATGTGATTATTGCAAATGTGCATATAGTTCCAGACAACTATCTCCGTGGTGAGTGATGCAGCTTCAAAGCTTTGAGCTCAGAATTTCGGTAGTTGCACCCATTATTGTGCATCAAGGAAGGGCAGTGTTACCGGGAAGAATCCAGGAGGCAGTTCCTTAGGCCAGGTCAAACTTCCAGTGATCAGAAACAGTTGGATGAGCCTATGTGTTAGACAGATATGGGGATCCAGCATACAGAGGAGCCTCAGTGGCAGAGGTTGACCAACAATCACAAGGGATTTGCTACCTGTGTGAATAAGACTGCAGTACAGATGAGCAAACTGACCATAACTCCATTCAGTTCAGTTGGGACAAACAAGAAATAAAGTCACAGTGACAATTTTCAGTGCAACAGAGAATAGATTTTTTTGGGGGGCAGCCGTGATTGAGAACTCGGAAGGTTGTGTTACATGCCTTGTGTCAGGGTTGAGGACATCTCCTCACAGCTTGAATCAAATTTGGACTGGGAGAAGAGGAACTTGTTGCTATGGTCCACATTGGAATCAACAATATTGGTTGCATTAGGAATGATAGTCTACAAAGAGCTATAAAAGTTTGATTCAAACTAAAAACAACTTTAAAGGTAATAATACCTAGGTATTATGTTACCTGCCAATCAACTTAGATCAAACAAATTGGAAGATTTAATGTGTGACAGGGCCACTTAAATTAACAGAGGTGATCTTGAAGATGTTTTTGTAGAATGTTTTTTCATGACACTTTGCTGGAGAAACCTATTATGCTGCTAAATGGGGATAAAGCTATTTTATTTCTATTATTGTGTCATGAGAGTGACTTAATTATTAATCTCATACTAAAATATCTTCTGGGAATCATAATATAATTGAATGTCATGTTAAGCTTGAGGACAATATACCCAATAACAGAGAAGAATATTATATATAAATAAAATCAATTACAAATATATAAACATAAGATCACAAGAACTAGGAGTAGGAGTAAGCAATTCAGCCCCATGAGTCTGCACCACCATTCAATAAGATCACAGTTAATCTTATCTCTGCCTCAGTTTCACTTTTCTGCCCACTCTCCATTATTTGTCAACTCATTACTAATTAAAAATCTGTCCATATCATCCTTAATTTACTTAATATCTTGGCATCCACCACAGTGTTGGGTGGTGAGTTCCATACGTTTATAACCCATAGACAGAAGTCATTTCTCCTTCCTTCTGCTTTGAATCTGCTGCCCACATGCCAATCTCTTGCACTAGATTGCTCCACATCGACTTGGTCAATCCCTTTTACCATCTTATATACCTCCATGAGATCTCCTCTCATTCTTCGAAACTTGGAGAGAGTATAGGCCTAAAGACAAACCCCACATTTCAGGTGAGATGAAGAGAAAGTTGGCTTGGGTTGATTGGGAAAATAGACCAAAAGGTTTGATAGTAAATAGGTAGGAAATAGTTAAAGACACAATTTGAAATGTTCAACAGAAGTACATTAAGCAAGAAACATTCTTCTGAGGCTTACTCAGTGGGTTAGAACAAAAGAAGCTTATCATGTTCCTAAGGACGGTTGCAATTCAGAGGATTGAGACACTATTATAAATTAGCAAAAAGCTGCCAAATAATGATAAAAAAGGTCAAAATGGAAAGTAAACTAGTTTTGAATTTGTTTTAAAAAGCTGGTAAAGGCTTTGACAAATGTATAAAAATGAAAAGAATAGTTAAAGTAAACATTGATTCAGATTGACTCCAGTTTTGCGAGGATTCCTAAAGCTAAATTCAGTCATGTTGTCTTGATGTCAAGTAAAGTTGCCATCATGTTCCCTCTTGAGTTTTGTCCATGTTTGAACTGTAATGAGGTCAGATAATCATGATAGAAGCAAAACTAAGTACCAGCGAGCAGATTATTATTGACTTTAATGCTGCTTGCTTGTGCTGTCAATGACACCTTGCATCCCTTTGTTATAATTAAGTATTGATTGATGAGGTAGGAATTGGCTGGGTTGCATTTTTCTTGCTTTGTGTGGACAAGACATACCTGTACAGCTTTCCACATTGCTGATGGATTCAAGTGTGTAATTGGAATGGTTTGGCTATGCTTACTACTGGAGCACTAATCTTCAAAGTTTATTGGAATATTGTCAAGGGTTCGGGTGTTTCAATATCCCAATACCCTTCAACCATTTTGTGAAGTTACATGGGATAACTTGAATTTACTGAAAGCTGGCATCTGTAATGCTGTGAACCTCAGGAGGAGGCTAAGAAGAATTGTCAATTAGGAAATAGCAGGAGAACTTAACAAGTACTTTGCGTCAGTCTTCACAGTGGAATACATGAGTAATATCCCAACAATTAAAGGGAGTCAGGGGGCTGAGTTGAGTATGGTTGCCATTACAAAAGAGAAAGTGCTAGAAAAGCTAAAAGGTCTTAAAATTGATAAATCTCCTGGCCCCGATGGGATACATCCTAGAGTTCTGAGGGAGGTGGCTGAGGAAATAGCGGAGGCGTTGGATGAGATCTTTCAAAAGTCACTGGAGTCAGGGAAAGTCCGGATGATTGGAAGATCACTGTTGTAACACCTTTGTTCAAGAAAAGATCCAGACAAAAGATGGAAAATTATAGGCCAACTGGCCTAACCTCGGTTGTTGGTAAAATTCTAGAATCCATCATTAAGGATGAGGTTTCTAAATTCTTGGAAGATCAGAGTCTGATTAGAACAAGTCAACATGGATTTAGTAAGGGGAGTTCGTGCCTGACAAACCTGTTGGAATTCTTTGAAGAGGTGATAAGTAGGTTAGACCAGGGAAACCCAATGGATGTGGTCTATCTAGATTTTCAAAGGGCCTTTGATAAGGTGCCACACGGGAGGCTGCTGAGCAAGGTGAGGGCCCATGGTGTTCGAGGTGAGCTACTGGTATGGATTGAGGATTGGCTGTCTGACAGAAGGCAGAGAGTTGGGATAAAAGGTTCATTTTTGGAATGCTAGCTGGTGACAAGTGGTGTCCCGCAGGGTTCAGTGTTGGGGCCGCAGCTGTTCACATCATATATTAATGATCTGGATGAAGGGACTGGGGTCATTCTAGCGAAGTTTGCCAATGATACAAAGTTAGGTGGACAGGCAGGTAGTACTGAGGAAGAGGGGAGGCTGCAGAAGGATCTAGACAGTTTGGGAGAGTGGTCCAGGAAATGGCTGATGGAATTCAATGTGAGCAAATGCGAGGTCTTGCACTTTGGAAAAAAGAATACAAGCATGGACTACTTTCTAAATGGTGAGAAAATTCGTAAAGCCAAAGTACAAAGGAATCTGGGAGTGCTAGTCGAGGATTCTCTAAAGGTAAACATGCAGGTTGAGTCCATGATTAAGAAAGCAAATGCAATGTTGTCATTTATCTCAAGAGGGTTGGAATATAAAAGCATCGTTGTGCTACTGAGACTTTATAAAGGTCTGGTTAGGCCTCATTTGGAGTACTGTGTCCAGATTTGGTCCCCACACCTCAGGAAGGACGTACTGGCACTGGAGCATGTCCAGCGGAGATTCACACGGATGATCCCTAGAATGGTAGGTCTAACATTCAAGGAACGGATGAGCATCCTGAGATTGTATTAATTGGAGTTTAGAAGATTAAGGGGAGATCTAATAGAAACTTATAAAATAATACATTGCTTGGAAAGGGTGGACGCTAGGAAATTGTTTCCGTTAAGCGAGAAGACTAGGACCCGTGGACACAGCCTTAGAATTAGAGGGGGTAAATTCAGAATAGAAATGCGGAGACATTTCTTCAGCCAGAGAGTGGTGGGCCTGTGGAATTCATTGCCGCAGAGTGCAGTGGAGGCCGGGACGCTAAATGTCTTCAAGGCAGAGATTGATAAATTCTTGATGTCACAAGGAATTAAGGGCTACAGGGAGAATGCAGGTAAGTGGAGTTGAAATGCCCATCAGCCATAATTGAATGGCGGAGTGGACTCGATGGGCCGAATGGCCTTACTTCCACTCCTATGTCTTATGGTCTTATGCCTCGCCTTTGTCTTTTGCATTGATCTTCTTTGTTCCCCTATCATCAAGGCTGGATATATTTATGCAGCCTCTTCCATCAGTGAGTTCTTTAACTGCACTACCACTCATAACCAGATCTAGCAAGATGACAGTGCTTAAATTGGATCTATTATTTCTAACCTGCTGCTTACATTGCTTGGCACAACAACACTCTCATGTTATAGCTTCATCAGTTAACACGTCAGTTTTAGGTGTGCCTAGTGCTGCTCCCAGCATGTCCCCTCATGCTGATCCCTGGGTTGATGGTGATGGTAGAGTGGCGATGTTATGGTCTAGTGTCATCTTACAGATGTCCGAGTCCAAATGGAGCAAGCAATGGTTCCATGTTAATGAAGGGATAATTAAGTACGTACTTGACTGGAAAAATATAATATATATATCAAATGGAACAGGTAATCGACACATTGGAGATTTATAAGCTGAGTATTGGAATAAAATTCCTGCTTTAACAAATATATACCCAGACACTGCAAAACCAATCTTTTAACCTTTTGTATTTGACAGGGGAAATACTCGTGTGCTTGTGGATTGTGTTTGTGTATAATTCAGCTGTATTTGGTGATGGCCCACACAGCCTTATGGATTCCCAGTCTGATATCTATCTCATTCATTGCCAGGAGAGTATCCTCAATATGAAGATGGAACTTTGTCTCCATAAGGACCGTGTAGTGGTCAATTCCACAAATACTGGCATGGACAGATGCATCAGCTACATGTAGATTGGTGTGGGTGAGGTGAAACAAATTTTATTCCTCTTTTTGATTCTGTAACCATTTGTCACAGGCTGAGTCCAGAGACTGTTGTTTAGAATTTAGTCAGTTTGATCAGTAGAGGTGCTCTTGTGCCAGTCTTGGTGATGGACATTAAAGTTCCTCACTCACTGTATTCTGTGGCTTTGCCAACCTCAGTCTGTTTCTCAAGTGCTGTTCAACTAATGAAGGTGCTAGCTCATAATAAGCAAGAGATTTCCTTTTCGTGCTTGACCTGATATCATGAGACTTTAGGGGTCCAGAGTCAATATTTTTAACTAATTCAGAGTATGTGGGCATTGCTAGCTAAGCCAGCATTTATTTACCTGCTTTGGATTTATATTCATCAAAGCAGATATTTAATATAAATCTATTTTATTAGCATTATAGTGCTCAAGTTGCAGAAGAATCCATATTTCAAAAATATTACCATGAAGTGAAACTGTAAAATATTCAGAAGTCTCCAGGAACATTTATTACAAATTTATGGAAATTTTAAAATCATAAAGGCAATTCCTGCTCTAGCAATTGGATGTTTCATACTATTTTGCCATCATATGTAATTGTCTCCATTATTTATCCAGACCCAGCTTGACTTCTTAATTGATGAGAATATAATTTCAGCATCTAGCGGTGGTCGGGATGTTGATCTAAACCGCATCACAACAAAAGCCCTCAAATGTGAACAATTCCTGGCTACCAGCACAACAGATCCTCAGTAGGTTATTTTATTCACTGTACAAATGTGGAAATGCCAACAGTTTTCCACCCCGAATATAATCTGATTACTGTTTCTTTCCTCCAGGTTGTGAATTATTTAGGAGGTATATTTTAAAAATTACGTTTATTTTCCTTAGCTTTTCCTTTCTGTTTCTTTTCTTTGCTGTCTTAAGACAATGTTTCTCTCCCTTTCTTTACTTCCCTTTCTGTGCCAAATTTGACATTAAATTAATCCTCCCTCTGTTGCTGGATTTCTACATGCAAATAAAAAAATTAGTCTTTCAAATTCATAGTTAAAAATCACACAACACCGCTCCTTCATCTGGTGCTCCGAAGGCTAGTGTGCTTCCAATTAAACCTGTTGGACTATAAACTGGTGTTGTGTGATTTTTAACTTTGCACGCACCAGTCCAAAACTGGCATCTCCAAATCATTTCAAATTCATAGCCTGCATAATCACTCCTGTCATTAAATTTCTATTACCACACACCATTGTTTGTTTCATTGTCCACCCAGACCCTGGCTGCCCTCACTCTGCCATTAGTTATTTTTAGGTTAGATTACAGCGTGGAAACAGGCCCTTCGGCCCAACAAGTCCACACCGACCCGCCGAAGTGCAACCCACCCAGACTCATTCCCGTACACCTAATACTACGGGCAATTTAGCATGGCCAATTCACCTAGCCTGCACATTTTTTGGATTGTGGGAGGAAACCGGAGCACTCAGAGGAAATCCATGTAGACACGGGGAGAATGTGCAAACTCCACACAGAGAGTCACTTGAGGTGGGAATTGAACCCGGGTCTCTGGTGCTGTGAGGCTGCAGTGCTAACCACATGTTTCCAAAAAATGTATGATAACATTATTTTTCCAAAGCCGAACATGCACGCCCATAAATAAACCCAACTGAATAGCCCACTCCAGAAAATGTGGACTATTATTTCCCTTGATTTTCTTTCCTTTTGTAAGTTAGGATGTACAATGTGTCAGTAGGAGTGATATGAATCAAAATAATCATAAGTAACAGTAGTGACTATGAAATAAAAGCAGAAACTCAGCATGTCTGGCAACAGCTGTGGAGAGAAAGCTGAGCCAACGTTCTGGGTCCAGTGACCCTCCTTCATAAAGGTAACTGTGCTCTGACTGGAAATATGGTCAGTGGCTGTGGAAAAGCAATTTGGCATACTAGGTCAATTTAACGGAGGGAAAGAAACACTTCAGGTTTGTAATTCTGAAAGGAAAACAAAGTTGAGTTTTTACCACAGAAGTGTAGAAAAGCCAAGATAATCATGAACCAACATAAAACCTTAATAAACCCTCAATTAAAAGTGCTACGTGCAATACTAAGCTGTACACTTTCAGAAGGATATTCTGGCTTTAGGAAGTCTGCAATGCAGATTCACTTCAATGCTGCCTACATTTGGCAGATTAGAGAGTACTTGATGTGTTAGAGGTATGCAAGGGAGGGTTGGGTTATTTAGGGTATGAGGGGGAGTCAGAGGGGTAAGGTGAGGGGCAGTCAGTGGAGGAAGGTGAGGGGCAGTCAGAGGACTAAGGTGAGGGGGAGTCAAAGGGGTAAGGTGAGGGGGAGAGTGGTGTTGTTGATGGGGGCACCCAACCAGTGCATGATGAAAATGGCTTGGGGGCAAACTGCCAGATGGGAGGCAGGATCACAGTGTCGGGAAATGGTTAAACTCATGATTCCCAGGCCAAAATGTCTGAATATTACCACTAAACATCAAAAGCCAAGGGGAAATGAAGACGTTTAAATTGAATGCTTTCCGATGTTCTCCATTTTCTGTTATTGCATGATTGAAACTAGATAAATGTCGACCTGATGCAAGCACAATTCTGATCAAAACACAGAACTGCAAAGCATTGAATCAATGATTGACCCAGATATAATATTGAAAGTACAATGAAACATTCTCTAATTATTGAGCACACTGTATATTGTTTGAGGCTAGTCACTCATCTTTCATTCTCCCTGGTGTTCTGGAGTCATGCCTCATCTGGGTAACAACGATTTTTTTTCTAAATGGTCGTGGACTGGATAATAAATTACTGTAATGGAAATTTAATTACAGCAGGAGTGATTGTATGGACAATAAATTTGAGAAATTATAATTTTTATATGCAAATAAAAAGTGTTGCTAGAAGTCATTATGCATTTAACAGCTGCAATCCATCCCATCAAATAGAATTCATTTTCTTATAAAATAAGACAAATTATTTTCTTCCCCTTCCTCATGGATAAAAACTAGTGGAACCTGTTGGAGTAGACATGAGAATAGATGGGTCCAGAACATCATGCGAGAGGCTAAATGTTCAAAACATAGCCATGGGAAAACTGCCTTGTTGTAGTGAGTGGTGAAATGGCTCTGATAGAGGAAACTAGAGTCAGGAAAGCAATTGGGGTTGGTAATAAGTTGCTAAGATCCTATTATCCCTCCATCCTTTGGGGTTTAAATGTGGCTGACTGATTATATGGTCATGAACTCACATGGGCCTTCTTTGCATCTGGAGAGTCACCCAATGGGCTCACAGGGTTGTCGTCTGTTCTTTTGCTGAATATCCATTGAGGAACCTGGCTTCAGGAAGGGGAGTGCCTTCTTACCTCACACAGCACCCAATCTCCCCTCATCCATACCTCTCCAGCAGTCCAAAGCCTGTTGAAGGAAGGCTGTGGTGATGACTGTGTGTGTCTAACAGCAGTCTCCAATCCCAGACCATTGTTGGTATTGGAGAGCTGGTAACTTCATATTGGCCTGCAGTTCTTGGAGGCAGGTTTTCTGACCTGTTGGGGACTTTTTCTGGTATAGGAACACCTAGGCTGTCCAAGGAAATGCCTGATAACTCTGGCAGGCCTCCTGACCAAATGGCACAGGGTTTCCACTGGTTCCCCAAATGTTGGACAGACAGAAACCTCACCACCAACATTAAATTACACCTCACTTTTCTAATTTTGTGAAGTGCATATACAAGAAAGGCTCACTCCAGTCGATTTACCTCTCACCAACCACCCCCCACCCATCAACTCCTTGACACCTTGTGACACTTGATCATCTCCCCAACATGATTCCTGACTTGCCCCTTCTCCCCAACTATGCCAACACCTAATGCTCCCCAAGCCCCTACAGGCACCCAACATTTTCCTCCACCCTGCCTGACAACAATCATTGACATCCTGAACCTGACAACACATGCCCATAAGCATGAGCTCTAGACCAGACTATAATCAACAATATTCAAACTGTCTCCTGACCTAATGCTCAACAACCGATCCTTATCGCTCGTTCACTAACATGGGTTAGGAATAAGGATTTTAACTAATAATTTGAGCTAATATCTCTAGCTTTGCAATATATCATTGGACAGCTGACAATTCTATATGTTCAGAAATTAGTGTGAATGATAACTATTCACCTTCCATTGCACATTAATCATCATTTATTGTGTGACTGAAACTTTCTGTGGTACTGAAATCTTTCCCCACAACTCAGATGATGCCTGAAGCAGTCAACAGAAGAAAAACAATAAGACAATAGCTGGAGGGGAAGGCAGTGCCAGATTTCCTTTTCAAGAATCAAGAAGCTTAAAAGTCTTTTTAAAAGCCTCTTGTCTGATTCCAAATCTCCAAGTTCGTCTGTAATGAAACTGGACTTACTGATGCAATCGTCATGAGTGGTTGCCTATATTGTGTGCTGATCAGCGTTCTCTTCAAAGGAACTCTGTAGTTAATCTGGATATTTGACCCAGTTATCTGAACATTTCTAAATGCCAGTGAAGAATGTGACAAACTTTCTTCTTCACTGGACTCTCAAAAACATGTGAACTGTTAACTACTCATTTGGTTTAATACTTCTAAAAGTGCTCTGCCTTATTTATTTGTGTCTCTCTTGAATGTGCAGTGTGTAGTTGAAATACCAGAGAGTATATCTTACAGACTGAGTGTGTGGATAAATAAATCTCTTTGTTTAAACTTAGAAGTCTACATCTGTTTTTTTTTAAACTGACCACACACTAATGATTATTTAGAAACATCAGACTAAAAGGAAGGGAATTGGGAGTTTTAGTTTACCTTTCTTGCTATGTTCTTGATAAAAGAAATTCTCTCAAATCAAGTTAAGGATACTTAGGGGAGTAAGGAGATGTCATTATCTCATTATAAATTTGGTACATTGACTTTCTAAGTCTCAGATGCATTGATGTACTCATACAAGCTGTGAACATATCAATTTCCTTGAAATACACCATAGTAATATTATAAACATGTCCTCCTTTTCTCTTGATTCTTTATCAATAACTGTACCAACCAGAATCATATAAAATTGATGGATTAAATGAATCACAGTATTAACTGTGACCTAACTCACAACTCAAACCACAATGAATCCCAGAGGCAAAAAGAATTCTGTTTCTTAAGGTATGACAGTATTTTAGGGTGATCCATAAAGATTATCTAATATTGAAGGTTGTACTAATCCTTTAGCCTACAGGAGCATTTCGATACTGTTTAAGTTCACATACAAACTGTAGCTAGCTATTTAAATTACTTTGGATAAAAATCTTTAGCACTGGCGACTTATGTGATTGACTGTATCTCTACAAAACTTAATTAGCCTCCATGCAGCTTTCTGCCCAGAGGGAGACTGCATTACAGTACAAAGCAAACCATAGTTGTTGGAATACCAAGGTAGAAACTATGTTGATAAGGTCACCTTTATATAACTCACTATTCATTGCAGTTTAATGGAGACAAAAGGATATAAAAAGCTAAGGACTCGTATCCAAGACAATGAATTTCAATTAACCTTTTTAGTACCATGTTTAATATTCAACTTAAGAAAAAAACTTAATCTGTGTTTCAATAGTGACTAAATTCACACAATTCCTCAACCTTTTTAGAAATATGCAGATGGAGTGAGAGCAAAAGTAAAGATCCCCATAAATTGGTGTCTCGGAAAGATCTTGCCCGAGTGGGATTTCATCAGTTGACTCACCCTGTAGTGATGGGAAGTTAATTAAACTCAATTAAGGCTTCACAAGGGAGGTAAACCAGGGATGTTTTGGGATCTTCCTAACAACAAACATTTAACTGGTTTAAAAATAATTTGAAGTTAGAACAGTCACAAAGTCAGCTCTCAAGAGATGTTCTCTATTTACAATTAAAAATATTAACATATTGCAAATTATTGCTTAGTTGATCAGAAACAAAGAATGCTTAGTCCTAAACAATCCACAAATAAGATGCAACTTGATATGCATTTGATACAGACAACACTGTGATGACACAATAAGAGTAAAATGATATTGAAAGCTTGGGACCTAGCGATGAAGTACAGTACTGATAGCACTTATGAAATGTTTTGCTCATTATTAATCTGTTAATATTGAGGAGATGTTCTATGTTTTTAATATTGAAACTTTTTGACAGTGCTGGATGCCATGCATGATTTCTTTTCAGTTTTCAGGCAAAAGAGAAATACAAATGTTTTAGTCTCCAGAGTGCGGCACCATTATGTTTCTTACTAACTAAAGTTAAGAGAAGTTTGTTTAAACTCTCAATTGTTTTCATGGTTTCTTTCCAAGCATATCCAATATTGAGTTAATTTCCTATCAACTTATCAGAAAAAAAAATTAGCACATTTCATTCTGTGAGGATTTCATTCACTCCTGTCCCCAAATGAGATGGCTTTTATAATCTTATTTTCACGGTTATTTTAGAATGAATAGGGAAGCGATTGAACTCATGAAAACTAGATGTGACCCAAGCAGTAGACTACACAGTAAAGCACATTCAATAAATTGAGCTAGTTACTAGTTCCATAACCACAACTATTTCCATTATAAATAAAGTTAATTCAGATTAAGTAAATATATTGGTTGCCAGAATAATGATTAATTTAGTCAGACCACACTATTCTGTAGCTATCCAGATGACCCCAGTTTTTCTCCAATTCAATCTTTAGTCTTAAACTGTGTCTGTCTATCCCTCCATCACTTCATCAGGCGATGAGTTAAATTTTGGAAAAGTATTGGACATGACAGTTACATCGTTATTTATGCCAATTCTCTTGGAAGTTCACCATTTGCTCAGTGGAGAAACCATGCGGAAATTCTGGGCTTGCTTTTTGCAACTTTATTTAAAGTTGTGATAATAATTTAAGACGTATCTCTGGAATGTTTAAAGAACATTGCATAAACAATTGCAATTGGCTGTATTGATAGATGAATGTTTTCCTTTTCCAGTTATTATAATAGAACACAGAACATTACAGCGCAGTACAGGCCCTTTGGCCCTCAATTTTGCACTGACTTGTGGAACTAATCTGAATCCTATCTATACTACGATATTCCAGTTTCATCCATATGTTTATCCAATGACCATTTAAATGCCCTTAAATTTGGCAAGTCTACTACCATGCCCCTACTATTCTTTGAGTAAAGAAACTACCCCCAACATCTCTCCTATATCTATCACCCCTCAATTTAAAGCTATGTCCCCTCATGCTAGCCAACACCATCCAAGGAAAAGGACATCACTGCCCACCCTATCAAACAGTGTTATTATCTTATATGTCTCAAATGAGTCACCTCTCAACCCTCTTCTCTCGAACAAAAACAGACTCAAGTCCCTCAGCCTTTCCTCGTAAGACCTTCCCTCCATATCAGGCAACCTCTTAGTAAATCTCCTCTGAATCCTTCCCAAAGCTTCCACATCCTTCCTAGAATCCGGTCACCACAACTGTACGCAATACTCCAAGTGCGGCCACACCAGAGCTTTGTACAGCTGCAACATGATCTTGTGGCTCTGAAACTCAATCCCTCTACCAATAAAGGCTAACACACTGTATGCCTTCTTAACACCTATCAATCTGGCTGCCAACTTTCAGGGATCTATGTACATGGACACTGAGAACTCTCTGCTCATTTATACTACCAAAACTTTTAGCATTAGTCCATTACTCTTTCTTCCTGTTGGTCCTTCCAAAATGAATCACCTCACATTTTTTCACATTAAATTCCATTTGCCACCTCTAAGCTCAGCTCTGCAGCTTATCTATGTCCCTTTGTAAGCTGCAACATCCTTCAGCACTATCCACAAATCCACCGATCTTCGGGTCATCTGCAAATTCACTAAACCATCCTTCCACGCCTTCATCGAGGTCATTTATAAAAATAACAACAGCAGTGGCCCCAAAACAGTTCCTTGCAGTTCACCACCAGTAACTGAATTCCAGGATGAACATTTCCCATCAACCACCCTCTTCTGTCTTTTTTCAGTTAACCAATTTCTGATCCAAACCATGAAAGTACCCTCAATCTCATGTCTTCATATTTTCTGCAATAGCTTACCATGGCGAACCTTATTAAATGCCTTACTGAAATCCATATACACCACATCAACCACTTTACTATTATCCAACTGTTTGGTCACCATCTCAAAGAACTCAATGAAGTTCACGAAACCATGTTGACTATCCCTAATCAACTTAATCCTGCCTAGATGATTATAAATTCTATCTCTTATAACCTTTTCCAACACTTTAGTCACAATTGAAGTAAGGCTGACTGGTCTATAATTACCAGGTTGTCTCTACTCCCCTTCTTGAACGAGGGGACATTTGCTATCCTCCAGTCTTCTGGCACTATTCCTGTAGATAATTTTGACATAAAGATCAAAATCAAAGGCTCTGCAATCTCCTCCCTGGCTTCCTAGAGAATTCTAGGATGTATCCCATCTGGCCCAGGGGACTTATCTATTTTCATACTTTCCTCAATCCTGTCTAGTCTGGTAGCCTATTTCTCAGTATACTCCTCGACAACATTGTCTTTTTCCAGTATGAATACTGATGAAAAATATTCATTTAGTGCTTCCCCGACTCCTCGGAGTCCATGCACAACTTCTCACTACTCTCCTTGATTGGCCCTAATCTTTCTCTAGTCATTCTTTTATTCCTGATATACCTATAGAAAACATAAGGTTTTTTTCTTGATTCTATCTGCCAATGACTTCTCATGTCCCTTCCTGGCTCTGCCTTGCTCTCTCTTTATGTCTTTCCTGGCTAACTTGTAACTCTCAAATGCCCTGAGCCTTCACATTTAATGATAACTTAAGCCTTCTTCTACTGTTGACAAGAGATCCAACTTCTTTAATAAACCATGGCTCCCCCACACGACAACTTCTTCCCTGCCTGACCGGTAAATACTTAACAAGGGCACGCAGTAGCTGTTCCTTGAATAATCTCCACATTACAATTGTGCCCATTCCCTGCAGTTTCCTTCCCCATCCTATGCATCCTAAATCCTGTCTAATTGCATCATAATTGCCTTTCCCTCCGCAATAACTCTTGCCCTGCGATATATATCTATCCCTTTCCGTCACGAAAGTAATATAATCGAATTGTGGTCACCATCACCAAAGTCCTCACCTACCTCCAAATCTAACACCAGGCCAGGTTCAATTACCCAGTACCAAATCCAATGTGGTCTTGTCCCTTGTTGGCTTGTCTACATACTGTGCTAGGAAACTATCCTGCACACATTGGACAAAAACTGACCCTTCTAAAGTACTCAAGCTATGTATTCCCAGTCAATATTTGGAAAGTTGGATCCCCCATAACAACTACCCTGTTACTCCTGCTTCTTTCCTCCACATCTCTGGAACTATTCAGAGGCCTATAGGAAACTCCCAACAGGGTGACCTCTCCTTTCCTGTTTCTAACTTCACCCATATTACCTCAGTAGATGTCCTCAAAAGTCCTTTCTGCCACCATAATACTGTCCACTTCTCCTTCTTTTATCATCTTCTCTGTTCTTACTGAAGTATCTAAATCCCGGAACCTGCAATAACCATTCCTGTCCCTGCTCTACCCATGTCAATACAGACATTGACTGGTTTAAAGTAAAGGGGATCAGTGTATGTTTGGCAAATAATCAATACTACAAGTGATTTTGAAGGTGTATTGGACAGGAATAACAAAAATGATAGAATGAACAAATATCCTTGCGAGAAATCAGATTCTCTGTAATTGAAAGCTTTATGATTTTTTTTAAAAGTTCCCAGCTAAAATGTTGTTTCTTTCACTTTCTCACGCTGACAAAACTGCTCTGCATTTCTACCATTTTCAATTTGTATTATGTTAATTTTCAAGAATTCAGAATCAATGCTCACAGTTGTGTGGGTTGAGCTGCCTACTGTTGTATTTTTACAGTGCTCATTTACGTGATGCTAGCTTTTTGCAGCCAGTTATGATTTTTACGGAGTGATTGAATGTTTAAATAAGGAAATGCTCCTGTAGATAATGATCCTGTAACATTAGGCAAAAGTATTTGAGAGCTGTGGTTAGCCTTCTCCCCTGTCGAGTTAAGCAGTCCCTTGAGAGACACTTAGGTTTTTAGTCTTGATACTAATTACTTTGTAATTTTTATCACTCCAGGTACTTGGAAATCATTGTGAGTGAGGTACAAAGGGTAGATAATCATGCTGAGAAGGCGGAACAAGCTCGAAAATATGTGAATTAATCAGGAACAAGGTTTTCCTGCTCCAGTACCAGCACTTGGGGTCAGACTGGGTGCAAAATGGAAGCATAAGATCAGCATTAAAGAGGCTGCTAACAACTACCATAACACAGCTTTACAAAAGTGATACCGAGTGTGCTTTGGAGTAAAGGTAAGGGGGCCATTCGAAATGAATGTTAAGAAAATGATATGGGCATAAAAATAATTTCAGTGATACTGTCCCAATTGTCAGCATATTGTATTTTTTGCAGTGTTCCACCTTTGAATGTTGTCTTAAAAACAACATTCTTGAAGAAGGGCTTATGCCCGAAACGTCACTTCTCCTGCTCCTCAGATGCTGCCTGGCCTGCTGTGTTTTTCCAGCACCACATTTTTCAACTCTGGTCTCCAGTATCTGCAGTCCTCACTTTTTCCCAATTGATCACTCCTTAAAAACAGCATCAGCCATTTCCCCTCTACCATAACAATGGGTGAAATATGTAACCGACGTGCTCTTTGTTCACTGGCCAATCAGACTTGGCAACAGCTAGAACATTTTTAAAGTTGAATTTTCTTGTAGTATCATAATGAACAAGAATACTAATTCTGACTTTTCAGGAATACTATGGGCTGGTGTTGCCCTAGACTTGCTGCTATTCACTAAGCTGCAGCAGGGAACTTGTTGGCATCCCAGAGCTCCCTTGTCCATACTCAAATGAGACTGCAGACTCAAATATGCCATTTCCCCGTTCACAAATGTCAAAATCATCCTCTCTTTCCATCCCAAGTTGATCCCTCATTTCATAAACATTTTAAACCCTAGGTAGGTTTTATTGATGTATCAAGAGACATTGCATTCCTAAGAAATTAATCATGGTTCAGATCTAATGGTCAGCAGTGAAATGACAATGTTTATTCTGTCCTCAAAGAAAGTATCTCTGATACAGTCCTCGCCCATCCAGGTATCAATAGTTTAAATCTGGAGCCAGGTTAGGGGGATTTCCAGCCATCACATTTCCAGAAAAAGTGAAGACATCATACAGGCGAGGGTCTCAGTGATAGAACCATAGGATTGTGACAGCAGGGAAGACAGTTATTCAGTCCATCATTGTCTGTGCTGGTCATCCAAAGGAATTATTTACATACTGCCACTGCCCTGCTCTCTCCACATATGCCTACACATTTCCTCCTCTTCAAATATTTAGAACATTTAGAAAATGTAGAAAATTTATAGCACCTCCTTAATGTGTAAGCACCTACTAAAAAATGAACAGCACCACCTCATCCCATAACTTAGCATTTGGTCCACATTCTTGGAGGCTACAGGATTTCAGGTATATATCAAGGAACCCTTGAAATGAATCAAGGGTTTCAGTCTCCTTTACAATGTCAAGCTGAGTTCCTAATATCCCTGGGCGATAAGGTCTTTCCACATCTCTCATCCAACCCTGCTACTACTTTAAATCAATGCCTCTTGATCACAGATTCCCACCTGCTAAGAGAAATCGGTTCTTCCTATCCATTCTATAGCCTCTTTGTAACTTATTACATCTCACTCAATTCTCCTCTTAGCCCTCTCTGTTCCAAGGAAAGCAATCCCTGCTTATCCAATCTTTTCTCATAGGTCCTGCTATTTCTCAGTCCTGGTAACAGCTTCATAATTCTCCTTTGTACCATCTTTGGTGCAATTACATCCTTTCCATAATTAAATGACCAGAAATGCATACAGTTCTCTAGTTGTGACCAAGCTAGTGTTTAATATAGTTCTAGCATAACCTTTTTTTTAGATTTTTTTTAGATTCCTTACACTGTGGAAACAGACCCTTCAGCCCAACCAGTACACACTGACCCGCCAAAGAATAACCCACCCAGACCCATTTCCATCTGACTAATGCACCTAACACTATGGGCAATTTACCATGGCCAATTTACCTGACCTGCACAAATTTGGACTGACGACTCAGCAAATAAAGAAAAGTATTCAAATACTTTGTTAACACCTTATCAAATTTTCCTGTCTCTTCATGAATTTATTTGTTTTTCCATATCCCTCTTCTTATTAAATATTTGCATAAAATTCAAGCCTTTGACGAAATTATTGATCACCTGACCGAATTTCTTCTTTGGTTTGTTTTCTCTCTATATCCTTGAAACATCCTTTGTTATATTAGATTTGCAGTACAAAGGAAATTTGTTACTAGTAATCAAAGGTAAAAGCCAAATATATGACCTTTTATTTGCTCTTCTGTGCCATATTTTAAACCCTAGAGGAAAAACAATCATTTGATGTGCATTCAGGTTTGCGCCAGAAGTCTTTCTTAATATCTTCCCTTGGTTGTCATCTTGAGGTGATCAGTTGAGTTCATGACTTCTATTTCTGATAATCACTGCTCAAAAGACTGTTCACTTATGATTTAAAATAGTATTTTGTCTTAGTTCATCTTTAGTTATTTGTTGTAATATTGCTAAAGTGTTGCTGAAGGTTTTTGTCTTGTACTCATCAGAACAAATGTAAGATGAGCAAATTTCAAAAGATAACAATTTATACCACTGGAGGAAAGAACATTTTTTGTGGAAATGTGGTCATTATCTGCTATTAGCTATCACAAGCTTGTGGAACTCCAAGCCCAGTAATGTAATTCTTCATATACTTTCAATGACAATAATAGCCAACCCACTCAAATGTAAGTTATCTAATATTCTGCAATACTTGGAAGCCATGTTCAATAACATCAATAATGTGTTTCACTTTGCATTGTACATAGATGAGCATTATTCACTGAAGTGGTTTATTAAGCTTTTCCTATGATTACACCAATAATGTTTTTATATTTCATATAAAGGCTGACTTCAAGCTTTTGTATTGATTAATCCAGTTTCAAAATAGAATGAAAATCTTTCATAATAAAATGGTGTTATCTGATAATAAATAGCTACATGATTAAGTATTAGGATAGCAACGTTATTGAGTGGCAGTGAGAATATAAATGCAGCAAAACGTTCCAGTTCAGTTGCAGTGAACACTGCATTCTCATCACTAATTCCAAAACATATTGGCACAGACTTTTGGATAGCAATAACAATGAAATTTTCAGTGCCTATGCTATCATTGAACTGAAATTGATTGCAACCTCTAGAGACTGCACATGTGCAGTTAAACATCAAAATCCAAAACTTTCTCTCAGTCGGCGCACTGATCTATCAGTGGGCACAGGTTTGAGGACTCCCTAAATTCATAACTAGGCTTGAATTTTACCAGATTTTATAGGAGTTGGAAAGTTAGTGATATGACAAAGGAAGTTGCTGAGTTGGGTGGTAGTGAGTGCAGTTTGCCGATGTCTTTCCCACTAAGGCATTTTTCCAGTGGCGGGAAAATTCACAGATAGGCTGGTCACCAGAAATCATTTGAGAAAGTTTCCAATTAAGTGACATTTCCTGTCTCGGTAAGTATTTTACCCATGTTGGAGAAGACTGCAGACATGTGAAGAGACCACCTAGTGAACTCTGATGGACTGTCAAGAGACTCTGGAAGGGATGGGGGGGGGATGGGGCGGGGTGTGCCGATTGAGGAGTGTGTGACAGGCTCCACTTTGGGCATTGGAGGATCTAGCTCATTGGTAGTAGCTGCCTCTACAGCAATGGCACTACAAGAACTTAAAAACATGCCCCTCCAATCATGTGGACCAGCACGTCAGAATATTCAGATACCAGCTCCATGCTGCTGTAGCCCCAAAAATAATCACCAATGGCCTTGCTGAAGCTGCTGAGTGATGCTAAGTCAACATCTCTTGGTGGTTAACCACGATTCTTCATTGGTTGCCATCGATGGAAATACGTTTCGATAGGCCCCTTCATGGCTCAATCAAGGTCACTTCCCACATTCGAATCCACAACGCTTGCAATCTGGGTAAAATTCAGCTAATATAATCGTGTAGGGTGCTTCTTTACATTTGATGCCCAAAAAGTCATCATGAGGTGAAAAGCCTTTTGCCTGCACTAAAATATAGGCCTAATTTTCATTCAGCCAGTGTCAAACCAGAGTCTCGAAACAACTGCTAATTGGAAGGATGGCGACATGGACAAACTGAGATAAAAATTGGAGAGCAGGAAAACAAAAAGGAAGGCTGCAAACCAAACTCTTCCTATAGAAACAAAGACAAATTAAAGTAAAGATCGAAAATATTTTTACCTTGACACCCTGTATTTCGTTGATGGACCACTGGTTATGTTGATCAATAGATGTATTAATATGCCACTTCCAACAGGACCATTAATATAAAATATGATAAATCATGGGAGATGATTTACACTTTAATACTAATTCATTTTAAAATGACCTGCAACTAAAAGTTTAACTGAGATTGCACTGAATTTCCCTGCAACAGTGGCAGCATTCTATTAATTGTGATAATTTGCATATTACATCAACCACATACTCTCATCAAATCTCTCCATCTCTGCATGAAAGCACCAAATTGAGTTAGTCAAAAATAATTTGCCTTTAGTGAATCTATGTTGACTTTCATTTATCAATCCATATTTTTTCTAAATGACAGTTCATTTTATTTCAGTTTATTGTCTTATTTTCTGGGTCATTGACAATGAGGATGGCTGACCTGCAGCTGCTGAATTTAAACTCTTTTCACTGGCTGGGTTTTACCCTCCCTCAGTCTCTGGTGGCCTTTCTGCTGCCTTCCCAGCTGGTCTCAATCTGTCTGAAATTTTACAGCGTGCAAGACGAGTGGAGGACATCCTATCCTTCATTGGGCAACTTCCTTTTCTGAGCCTTGAAACCTATCTTAATGAGTTTTTAAAAAGTTAAAAATACACAAGCTATTCATACCAGACACCTCCAGTGGCTCAGCAACTTGGTCCATGAATGAATTGTTGAGCCATACAATGGAAAGTGATCTGAGGATGGAGGACAGCAGAAGGGACACATTTAGAGTCATAGAGATGTACAGCATGGAAACGGACCCTTCGGTCCAACCTATTCATGACGACCAAATATCCCAACCCAATCTGGACTCCCCCATCCCAGGGAAAAGACTTTGACTATATACCCTATCCATGCCCCTCATCATTTTGTAAACCTTTATAAGGACACCCCTCAGCCTCCGATGCTCCAGGGAAAACAGCCCCAGCCTGTTCAGCCTCTCCCTATAGCTCAAATCCTCTAAATCTGGCAACATCCTTGTAAATCTTTTCTGAACCCTTTCAAATTTCACAATACCTTTCCGATAGGAAGGAGACCAGAATTGCACACGATACTCTAACAGTGGCCTATCCAATGTCCTGTACGGTCGCAACATGACCTCCCAATTCCTTTTACTCAATACTCTGACCAATAAAGGAAAGCGTACCAAACGCCTTCTTCACTATCCTATCTACCTATGACTCCACTTTCACTGATCTATGAACCTGCACTCCAAGGTCTCTTTGTTCAGCAACACTCCTTAGGACCTTACCATTAAGTGTATAAGTCCTGCTAAGATTTGCTTTCCCAAAATGTAGCACTTCCCATTTATATGAATTAAACTGCATCTACCACTTCTCAGCCCATTGGCCAAACTGATCAAGATCCTGTTGTAATCTGAGGTAACCCTCTTCACTGTCCACTACACCTCCAATTTTGGTGTCATCTGCAAACTTACTAACTGTACCTCTTATGCTCGCATTCAAATCATTTATGTAAATGACAAAAAGTAGTGGACCCAGCACAGATCCTTGTGGCACTCCACTGGTCACAGGCGTCCGGTCTGAAAAACAACCCTCCCACCACCACCACCCCCTGTCTTCTACTTTTGAGACAGTTCTGTATTCAAATGGCTAGTTCTCCCTGTATTCCGTGAGGTCTAACCTTGCTAATCAGTCTTCCATTTGGTCTCAATGGGCTAAATCTGACATTATTTTGGCTAAGTTTCAGTTTCATCAAATATCATGGAGGGTTTCTTTTTCTCAGGCCGAGTGAGATTTCACCACATCTGACCAAACTTGCCTTATTACCAGCCTGCCCCACCCACAGAGTGCCTCAATTCTAGCCCCATCCCACCACTCACCACTCCTGGAACACACTGTTTAAAAACCAACAGCCTTGGCACTGGTGCCACATTTAAAGACCGCTCTGCACTGGACTAGCACTGGCATTCAACACTGTTCTGCTCAGTGATTCTAGAAGTTGAAGAAGGGAGAAATTATTCTCCAACAGGAGCCTAGATGTGCTTGTGAATGGGGGTGGTGGTGCAGAAGAGGGTTGTTGTCTTCCTGGAGGACTGGCAGAGGAGGCTAAACCACCAGAATCCACCAATCTGGTCCGATTTTGCCAACAATGAGAGTGCTGTACCTATGGTCGAGAGGGACAGCCAGCAGTGCCACAAGAAGTCATGACTTACTCCGCTGTGCTCAGTTAAGTGCCACCATCTTCTCTCTCTGTTACCTCACACTTACTGTATCTTTGTTAGTTCACACACCTCCCAAGGCTCATTCTCTGCCATTCTTACTATCCTGTGCAACATCTTCCTTCACTCATTCTCATTATGTTGGATGCCCTCTATGCTGCCCACTCACTCACTTGCGATGCCTCACCCTCTTTCCAACACCGGTACCAATACTAACAGCTAAGCCAATCACTTTGATCTCACTCAATCCCGACCATTCTCTCATTCTCAGAGAAAACAGCTGAGTGAGTGGTGAGTACCTGATATCAGACTCCTCACCCAGAGCAGTGTGAGTATGAGGAGAGAGTCCTGTCTGTCCCTGGAGAAGACCAAGAATGCTCCTACTGGAAAGGTAAAACTTCCATGTCCCACCATCCACATTTCATTCCACTTTCAATCTCACAATAATTCCCACTGTCAGTGTCATTCTTTGCAACCACACCTGACAATTAGCCATGATGCCATATCTCCCTGTGGTTTGCAGGTATCAGTGGGGTGACCATGGTCTCTGGACAGAAATGGGCTGCACTTCATCCTCTGAGGGAAAGAGATCTGTAGCATCAGAGTAAGCATCATCAAGGAGATCCTGTTCTCTTCAACCAGCTCAGACACTAATAGCCCCTCAGAAGTCTGCTCTCAGGACATTCCACTCTGCCTTTGGAAGTTCAGGCCAACGAGGGTCTTTGTTGAAATGACCCTGAGAACGTCTGTGGTATCCAGGCACAAATTTCCCCAGAGTAGCCTGACCAAACTTCCTGAGCAAACTGTTGAACAGGCTCACTCTACCCATGCTGTGTAACCTGGGACAACCCTGAAACTTAGTGAGCGGGAAGGGAAAGAATAAACTTTCAAAGATCACTTTGTGGTACAGGTGGCAGTGCATGTTTCAGTAAAATTTAATTAATTTTCAATATGTACATCTGAGTCTCAGTCTAGCTCTGATGGTAACTCATTCCCATCCATGCTTTACTATATCCTCCCTTTCCACCAACCCCATCCACCCTTACATATACACTTACTCCCTTCACAACTGTCATCAACTCTTCCTCACCAGCCTGCAGTCTCCAATCCCCACAAATGGGTTCCCAAATCATCTTCTCATGCCAGCTGGTCATCTTGTCCCCCAACCCCCTCATAACTTTCCTTTAGTTTCTCTGCATGGACCTGAGTGATTGACCCTACCTGACAGCCCCGGACAAGAAATTCCCACATTCTTGACTCCTATCTCTATTTCACCCAAACTGCATAGGCCCAACAACCTCCCACTCTCCACCCCCATCCCCCCACCCCTCCAGACTGGCTGTTGTGGTGCCACAGCACTGACCATGACCTACTCCCTGGACTCCAGAGACACAGACCTCCGATCACATTCCTTCAGGCCTGACTGTTATGTAGGTGCAGGGCTGGACTGCAGAAACACGGACCTCCTGATTGAGAACAACCTGACCAAATTGCTGACTGTAGTCGATGCCCTAGATTGGTAATGGAGGCGGCTTCTGATCTGTTGTGCCTGCAGCCCCTTGCTGATGGGTGCCTTTAAAGACTTCAATGAGTATTACTCCCCTTAGATTTTGAGACATAGCTGCTTGTTCGCTGGGTAAGCTGCTGGCACATGATGCACTAGTGAGATTGATATTGCTTGGTGTTATACAGCAAGATGTCTGCCCCCTTGACAGAAGACTGCTGATCAGCAAGGCAATCTGCTTGCGTGACTGCACTAATTGGCAAAAGCAAGGCAGGAATGCTCTGAACATTCTGGTAGGCACTAAGTGAACAAACGCAAAGAGCAAACAAGCAGCTTTGAGATACAGCCTGGATGCCTTGCAGCAGCGTCTGAACACTAGTTGCTGGTGCTCCCTGTAATATAGGTCTGTATTTCCTAACTATCCTATAAGTGGATAAGGGAAGTGTCATCTACCTGCCAATGGTCCATATTCCTCTGATCTCTGCCTGTTTAGTGTTTATCTAAATGCCTCTTCAAAGTTGCTATCATTTCAGCATCTACCACCTCCCCTGACAGTGCATTCAGTGAACCAGCTACCCTCTGTGTAAAAAAAGAATGAGCCATGCACATCGCCTTTAAACTTATCCCCTCTCATTTTGAACTTATGATCCTTACTATTTGACATTTTCACCCTGGCAAAGGGCTTCTGACTATTTACCTTATCCATGCCTCTAGTAATTTTTATTTATGTATTACATTACATTTAGTTATATATATATATATATATATTTATATATATAAAAAACTATAAAACTCTCTCTATATCTATATAATACATATGTAATAATCCCCCATTCTATCCAATGTTTCTGATTTAGAGTTGACAACTGTTGCCATGATTCCCATGGATAATACATCACCCTTGACCTTTAATTAGAAAGGAGGTAAAAACAATGACTGCAATTTGGGGATATTTGGTGAGAACCAGATATGGCTTTAGTGTGATGCCCTGTAGCCAAACAGCCTGTGGTATTTATTTTCAGTGAACACTCATAAATAATGGATACTTTGCAGAGGCAGCATTGGCAAATGTCACATAACAGTGAGGAAATGCATTCAAGAACATGGAACAGAAGAGATGGAGTAGATCATACAATTTGTTGATCCATTCAACATAGTCATGGCTGATCTTCAGCCCAAACTCTACTTTTCTACTGGATGCCAATATCCTTTAATTTCTTTAGCATCCAAAAAAAAACCCATCGATCTCAATCTTGAATATATTGACAAATTGGACATTCACAGCCCCCTATGATGGTATATTCCAAAGACTCTCAATGCTCATAGTGAAAACATTTTCTCCACATCTTAATCCAAAGAGATTGTCCCCTCGTCCTAAGACTATGCCATCTTGTTCTAGATTCTTGACGTTTCATTATTATCTATCCTGCAAAGCCCCTCAAAATCTGAATGTTTCAATCAGACGGCGACACTTACTTCTATACTCCATGCAGTATACTGTAAAACCATTCATTTTCATCTCCCCTTACAGAATCCTCTCACCCCAGAAATCTAGTGAACACTGATTTCACCAATGCAGCATATTTATTGTTTGTTATAGAGATCAGAACTACCCTCAGTAATGCAGATATTGTCTCAACAAAGCCCTTGTACAATGGCAGCATGACTTCCTTAAGCCTCGACTTCAAACCCTTTGCAGTAAATGTCAACATCCTGCACCGACATGTTAACTTGCTGTGTTTGATAAGGACAACTAAATCCCTCTGGTTTTCCATGTTTAATAATTTTTTTGTCAAAAAAAAACTTTTTTCGCCTCTTCTTCCTACTAAAGTAATAACTTCACAATATATCCTGTTTGCCATTTTTTTGCACACTCTTTGGACTGAACTGTACCAACCCAGTGGAGATAGGGTTGATGGTATGAAGCAGGAAAATATGAGGAATCTGCATTAGGTTAACTTTCCTGATACATTTCTGGCTTGGTTCCAACTATTTCTGGATCTTTTCTGTCTCGTGTTATGAATACAGATTAAAAGAAATATTTATTTAAGGTTTAAGTCTTTTTTTATTATTATTCATTTAATTTCCCTTGCCCAAGCTATGGACCCACAGTTACTCTCTGCATTTGTTGAGAAGATTTTATAACTTGCTTTTGTAACTCTTGCTTGTTACTCTTTCTATTCTTCCCAATTTTCACTTTTTTTACAGTCATCCTTTTCTGGTTTCTAAAGCTCTCTCTATGCTCAGATTTACTGCTTTTCGCAGGAAAATTGTTTTTTTTAAAATCTAGTACTCCCTTACTTCTTGTATTTTCATTTTACTTTTCAACTTCCACATTTACCATAAAATTTTTATTTAAACTGTAGATTCATTGACAATTATAAAATAATCCTTTAAATTTTTACCTTTTTTTTAACCATCTTAGCTTTTAGTCTAATTTCCCAATTATCTCTCCCCAAATCACCTCGCACACCAATAAAATCTAAATGACGGCACCTTATTGAATCATATCCTGGCTGAACTAAATATTCACAGAAGAACAGAATAAATAAAATATGATTTCATAATGTAGAAAATTAAATGCTTTGTAATAAATATCTTCTTCAACTGTAGGAATATAACAGCCCTTTTATTATTTACAAGGTAATCTAGACATAAATCATTTCAATTTTCTGATTTAAAAATTAAATAGCCGCTCTGATTTATATTTGTAATTCTAATTTAATATAACATCATAAAGCCTATTTCATTTGTCTTTTATCAGACAGCAAAGTTATACATTACAATCTATAGCCACATCAAAAACACCAAATTGGTATTCATTAAGGACTTGATATAACGTATCACAAGTATTCACAACCAGGATCAATATAAAGAGATCAAGGGATTCCAGATACCCCTGCAAAAAAAACTGAGAGGGTATAGAATGCAGGCCATGTACAATTTACTTAAGTCTCTTCCTAATTGGATGTCTGAAGTATTCAATTCAGCCAATAAAGCAGTAGTTGAGCTTCACTACTTATAAAGATACAAGAAACCTTACAGATGCAACATATTATCACACTCCTCCCATAAGCCATGATTTGGTGCCAATCTCCTTCAACTGAGCCTCTACTTAGTCCCAAATGTTAGCAACAGGTTTCACATTCAGTAAAACAAAAACAATAATGGATTCACGCATTTAATTATATAACTCGTCTTCAGTACAGAAAAGATATTTGCATTATGTTGTATTGGCTTAATGGATTTTGTATAACACTGGTAAGACTGAACCTGGAAGGTTATCAGTTCTGTACCCCTCATTGAAAGGGCGCATTTGATGTGGAGGGAGTGCAGTGGTGGTTCACAAGATTGATGACTAGCTGGATGACACTGGCCTATCAGAAGAGACAGAGGAGAATGGGCCTATATTCTGCAGTATTAAAAGAATAAAAAGCTGTCTCAACAAAATGGACAAAGTTCTCAAAAAAGAATAGACAGAGTAGACACAGAAAGTACGTTTCCCCTGGCTGTGGAGTCTAGAAACAGGGCAAAATGTCTCAGAATAAAATGTAGACTATTAAGACTGAGAGAAGGAGAAACATCTTTACTTGAATGATGGGGAATCCTTGAAATTCTCTACCCAGAGGAGTGGATGTTTAATCATTAAGCGCACTGAATTCAGAGAATGATATAATTCTAATTACTAATCACATCAAGGGATATGGTATTGTGAAAAGTGACAGGACTATAAGATATAGGAGCAGAATTAGACCATTCGGTCCATCAAGTCTGCTCCGCCATTCAATCAGGGCCAAAGTGTTTCTCAAGGAGGAGAACGTGAGGACTGCAGATGCTGGAGATCACAGTCGAGAGTGTGTTGCTGGGAAAGAACAGCAGGTCAGGCAGCATTTGGGGAGCAGGAGAATTGATGTTTTGGATAAAAGCCCTTCATTAGAAATGAGCTCATTCCTGAGGGCCATGCTCAGGCCCCATTTGCTCCAGAGTTGTGTGATAATGTCTCTGTTTAGGTTGTGTGATAATGTCTCTGCTTAGGTTGATTAGAAAATAAACATCAGTAAACGGGTTGATTAAAAAACATTTTGACAAACTAGGGGGCCCTTATGTTGCCATGGTAGTATCCCTACCTCTGAGCCAGGAAGCCTAAGTTCAAGTCCCACATACTCCTAAGTTTATCTCTGAACAGGTTAGAGTCATACAGCACAGATGAAACCCTTGTACAATGAAGTCAGTACTAGCCTATCTATACTCACCCCACTATTCAGCAAGTTGCTCATAATATTTAATTCCAAATGCAATTCCAAAGTGCTCATCCATATATCTTTTAATGGTTGTGAAGTTTTGCACATCTACTATCCTCTTCCCACCCTATCTCCTGCAAAAATGCCATCCCGTATTCCCAATTCCTCCGCCTCCGCCGTATCTGCTCCCAGGAGGACCAGTTCCATCACAGAACGCATCAGATGGCGTCCTTCTTTAGAGACCACAATTTCCCTTCCCACGTGGTTAAAGATGCCCTCCAACGCATCTCGTCCACATCCCGCACCTCCGCCCTCAGACCACACCCCTCCAACCGCAACAAGGCCCCGGGTGCTCACCTTCCATCCTACCAACCTTCGCATAAACCAAATCATCCGCCTACATTTCCGCCACCTCCAAAGATACCCCACCACCAGGGATATATTTCCCTCCCCACCCCTTTCCGCCTTCCGCAAAGAACGTTCCCTCCCTGACTACCTGGTCAGGTCCACGCCCCCCTACGATCCACCCTCCCATCCTGGCACTTTCCCCTGTCACCGCAGGAACTGTAAAACCTGTGCTCATACCTCCTCCCTCACCTTTATCCAAGGCCCTAAAGGAGCCTTCCACATCCATCAAAGTTTTACCTGCACATCCACTAATATCATTTATTGTATCCGTTGCTCCCGATGCAGTCTCCTCTACATTGGGGAGACTGGGCACCTCCTAGCAGAGCGCTTTAGGGAACATCTCCGAGATACCCGCAGCAATCAACCACACCGCCCTGTGGTCCAACATTTCAACTCCCCCTCCCACTCTGCCGAGGATATGGAGGTTCTGGGCCTCCTTCACCGCCGCTCCCTCACCACCAGACACCTGGAGGAAGAATGCCTCATCTTCCGCCTTGGAACACTTCAATCCCAGGGCATCAATGTGGACTTCAACAGATTCCTCATTTCCCCTTCCCCCACCTCATCCTAGTTTCAAACTTCCAGTTCAGCACTGTCCCCATGACTTGTCCGGACTTGTCCGACCTGCCTAGCTCCTTTTCCACCTATCCACTCCACCTTCTCCTTCCTGACCTATCACCTTCATCCCCTCCCCCACTCACCCATTGCACTCTATGCTACTCTCTCCCCACCCCACCCCCTCTAGCTTATCTCTCCATGCTTCCAGCTCACTGCCTTTATTCCTGATGAAGGGCTTTTGCCTGAAATGTCGATTTCGCTGCTCGTTGGATGCTGCCTGAACTGCTGTGCTCTTCCAGCACCACTGATCCAGAATCTGGTTTCCAGCATCTGCAGTCATTGTTTTTACCTATCCTCTCAGGCAGTCCATTCCAGATTCCCATCCCCACTGTGTGAAAATTCTTTTCCTTACATCTCCTTCAAACTTCCTGTCTCCAGAGATTGATTGATTAATACATCAATTAGAAAGTATCTGAGAAAAAGTAGACCCGTTCTATGTACTTTACATGCATTTTGTAGTCAAGGAAGATGGAAATTGTCAGAGGTATAAAGAAAACTAAGAACAGAAATAAAGGGAGAAACTTCATAGATTCAATATTAGGTTAAAAAATTGTAATTGAAGAAAGAACAAATCTTCAGGACCTGCTAGTTTCTATCTCTCGGCATGAATAGAATTAGCAGGAAAAACTTGCAGATGCATTAATAATAATCTTCTAAAGTTTTTTTTGACTCAAGAATTAGATTGAAAATTAGCTAATGTCCATCCATAATTTAAGATGTATATGAGAGAGAAAAGAAATGCAATTGCAAATCTGTCAAGTCCAATCAATATGATGGGAAATTATCAGAAATCTGACACTGGGGGCAGAATGTTTGAGCACTGGTCAAACTGCCTGTGCATTTTTAAACAGCAAGTCCTGTCTGCCTAATCCAGTTTAATTTCCTGAGATTATCACAAGTGAGGGGAGTTCAAAGTTTGTGAGAAGATTTGTAGCTTGGGTGCTTGTTGTTGTGGTTCTGTTCGCCAAGCTGGGAGTTTTTCTTGCAAATGTTTCATCCCCTTTCTGGGTGACATCTTCAGTGCTTGGGAGCCTCCTGTAAAGCGCTTCTGTGTTGATTCCTCTGGCATTTATACTGGTTTGAATCTGCCGCTTCCGGTTGTCAGTTGCTGTCCGCTGCAGTGGTCGGTATATAGAGTCTAGTTTGATGTGTCTGTTGATAGAATTTGTGGATGAGTGCATTGCCTCTAGGAATTCCCTGGCTGTTCTCTGTTTGGCCTGCCCTGTAATAGTGGTGTTGTCCCAATCGAATTTTTGTTGTTTGTCATCTGAGTGTATGGCTACTAGGGATAGCTGTTCGTGTCATTTCGTGGCTAGTTAGTGTTCATGGATGCGGGTTGTTAGCTGTCTTCCTGTTTGTCCTATGTAGTGTTTTTTGCTGTCCTTGCATGGGATTTTGTACACTACGTTGGTTTTGCTCCTGCTGGGTATTGGGTCCTTTGTCCTGGTGAGTTGTTGTCTTGTGTGCTGTTATGAGTCCTAGTGGTCGCAGCAGTCTGGCTGTCAGTTCAGAAATACTCCTGATGTATGGGAGTGTGGCCAATCCTTTTGGTTGTGGCATGTCCTCATTTCGTTGTCTTTCCCTCAGGCATCTGTTGATGAAATTGCGCGGGTATCCGATTTTGGTGAATACCTTGTATAGATGTTCTTCTTCCTCTTTTTGTAGTTCAGGTGTGCTGCAGTGTGTTGTGGCCCTTTTTAATAATGTCCTGATGCAACTTCATTTGTGTGTGTTGGGGTGGTTGATTTCATAGTTCAGGACTTGGTCTAGGTGTGTGGCTTTTCTGTATACCTTCGTGCTGAATTCGTGCTGAGGGGAGTGTTATTGGATGTTGTCTGTATGATCTCCAGCAGGCAATCATCAAGGTTCCATACAAGAATTTATACATTTTTTAAAAAAATGTGAGGTACATTGGATTGGAGGTATCCTTTTGAGTTGGTTTGGAAATTGGTGGGTGGGCTGATACAATGGGTATAAAGGTGATGTACAATGACTAGTAGAATGTATGAAGTGATGTTCCCAGAGATCCATCCTAGGTCTTTAATTTTTCACCATATTTATTGAAGACTTGGTGGAGGAATAGAGTGGTGTGTTTTGGAGCAGACCAATCCCTTTCAAAATATATTCAGAAGAGAGTCTAGACCCTAGTGGTTTCTTATTTTAAAGGTAACTATAAGGTGTTGTGTTCCAGATGCAATTGGATTGGTCACAACCAGATTTGAAGCAAAACACACTTTATTCATGTAGTTAAAATACAACAAAAGAAAGAAATTGGAATAACAACTCAATTGTAAAACTTAACAGAATAATAGATTATTTAACTGATAAACAGTAACCGTTCCTATACAGTAACATCCCATTGAAACATCCTTGACAAAGGCAAATTCAGAAAAACAGATTGTCTCAGATGTAATTCCAGCAGCAGGAGAAAAAAAAAATCAAGAGAAAACTCTGAAAGAGAGAGAGTAGCAGGGACAGACATACTGCAGCTGCTGCCCGGATTCAAGACCTAGGAACAATTGCTTCTGATAAATGAAACTAAAGATCTTGGTTCTGTGAGAGCCTGCTCCACCCATTTAGTCTGCTTCTGTTGTTCCTACCTTTGAAACAAAAACAAGACCTCCAAAGCAGTTTATTTTATGGGTTTTCACTAGTCAGCTCAATGCCTCCACCTTAAAACCTCTCTTCAAAAAAAAAAAGGACAAAGCACATCTCTGAAAGCTACAGTATTGTCAAAGCTGGGTATCCAAACATGCAATTGACAATCAGAACGGACAGTGGTGATTGAAAATGGGAGCAAAAAGTTGAAAAGAAAGATGGCGGATTAAATGAGCGGGAAAAGCAATGTGTGAGGACATCAACTTTGCGCTTTAGAAAGATAAACTGGACTAGTTTCTAAGTGGTGAGAGTCTAGACTTGTTAGAAGAATGGGGAGGCAATGGTGTTGTGGCATTGCCACAGGATGATGAATTCAGGGACCCCTGCTAATGAACTGCAAACTAAATTCAAAACTCTTCCGGCAAGATGGTGAAATATAAATTTAACAAAATCTGGAATTAAGAAGTTACTTGTATAGTGAGCATGTGATGATTGTCATAAAAACCCATCAGCTTCACTCATATTCTTTTAGGAAGGAAATCTGCCATCCTTCCTGGTGCGGCCTACCTGTGACTCCTGACCCACAACAACACAGTTGACTTTTAACTGCCCTCTGAAATTGTTTAGAGAGTCAATCAGGCTTAAGAAATGTCATCCTTGTCTGCCATGTCTATGTCCCAAGTAAGATTCACAATCATTGAAAACTGCACAGGAGCAAAATATTTTTTTTTAAAAAAGCTAATGGAATGTTGACCTTTATCTCAAGTGGGCTTGGTTACAAAGAAGAAAAAGTTATGTTTGGGTTAGATGGAGTCTTTCTTAAGCCTCATCTACAGTACTGCATTCAGATTTGGGCACAGAATCTCAGCAACAGTAAATTGTTAGACCTAGGAGTGGTACAACACAGATCCATCAGAACGGTACTCAGACTGAAAGGATGAAATAATCAGGATGGAAATGTATTTCCTGGAGTATACAATATTAAAGGGTAACCTAGATGTGATACTGAAAATGCTTAAAGGATTTGGTAGTGTTGGAATTATTTCTTGTGTTGGAGGAAATCAGAAACAAAGGACGTCATCTTAAAATGAGAGAGAAAAAAAGAACTTCAAATGCTGGAAATCTGAAACAGCAACAGAAATTACTGGAAAAGCTCAGCGGATCTGGCAGCACCTGTGGAAGGAAACCAGAGTTCTGAAGAAGGGTCACTGGAGTCAAAAGGTTAACACTGATTTCTCTTCACAGATGCTGCCAGACCTGCTGAGCTTTTCTAGCAATTTCTGTCTTTGGCACCATAAAACATGATACAAGCTATTCAGCAACGAGTTTAGAAAGTACTTTTCACATAAAGAACAGCAGAAATCTGAAGTCTCTCCCCAAAAAGCTGTTGAGGCCAAGAGAACCGTTGCTTTTAAAACCAACATAAGTTAGTGTTTTGTTGAGTAAGTATCTAAGGACATTTGATCAAAGGTAGACAAATCAAATGAACAACAATATAAGTGAACGCCAGAAGGAGAGCACAAGCCTGAGTAGCCCACTCCTGTTCCTATGGCTACCAAGGAAGTGGAAGGATAATGATCATCCTTAATCCAGTAAATCCTATATTAATCCATCAGTCACAGTTTAAGATCTGAAATCTTCTTTGAGAAAATGATCCAAAGAAGGAATTAGTGAGACTTGCAGTGATCTCAGGGTCAAAGTTATTACTGAAGCTGAAAGGTTTTCTTATCATCTCTTAAAAAAAAAATGACCTGAAGTCCAGCACTGCAATTTTTTGGAACTTTCATTGAATATTTCATTGAAGATATTTTAACTGAAAGGAAATATCAGCTAGGTCTCCATGAGTGCTCTGATTGAAATGTTGTAACACCACTGATATAGCATTATGATTTTCTAGATGTTACAATATCACCAGCAACAGCATTAACATTTAAAAAAAATAAACTCATGCCCAGTAATTTAGTGAGTGGTAATTTCACCCTTGAGATCAAAGGTGAAATCTTCGCTCTTGAAAAACGATGGGGAAGGATATGGGATGGAACGATGAACAGGCAGGTTTGGCATCATGGAGTTCCCCACCACATTCCTACTACTACAGGAATTCTGACTGGCATGGAAAGGCACAAGCTTGACTTCCTGGCCTGCCACCAAATGAGAAATTTAGATGGTCAGATAATGACTTCAGAAGGCCTCATCCACATAGGCTGCAATTCCTTCATCTCCAGGTTTAGAGAGTCATAGAGGTCTACAATATGAAACAGGCCCTTTAGCCCAACTTTCCTGTGTTGCCCAGTTTTCACAATTTAAACTCGTCCATCTGCCTGAGTTTAATCTATGTCCCTCCGTACCTATCCCATCCATGTACCTATCTCAATCTTTCTTTCATTATGAAATTTTACTCACTTGCACCACCACCACCTGTGGCAGCTCATTCCAGAAACTCACTGCCCTCTGTGTGAAACAATTATGCCTCTGGACTCTTTTATACCTCTCCCCTCACACCTTAAACCTAAGCCCTCTAGTTTTAGACTCCCCTACCCTGGGGAAAAGCTGTCCACTAACCACCTTATCTATACCTCTGATGAAGAGTTGGCCTATGGACTGCTTCACCAAAGCAGGCAGGCTGCCAGTTTGGGATGGTGCCTCTTGACCAGCACTAATTTATGCAATACCAAAAGATGGGAATGAGGGCAGAGGGTTGACCTTTGAAAGCCACCACCCCTCCACTTGCTTTCAAGCCCTCTATGCTCATTTCTCCTAATTTCCAAACTCTTGAGTACACCCAAAACGCCTTTTTAGAATCTAGGAGTGGGAGTGTGCTGGTACCTAGCAGGAGGCACTGCTGTTCTAGCCAATAACTCCATGAAGGCAACGGTTCTGACTGTTGGAGCTAAATTCTGATAGCCCACCAGCAGCCAATTAGCTGCTTGATTTCCACAATTTTGGATAGGCCTGGAAATTCACTTAGTTTTGGTCTAAAACTGGGAGAATGTCTGTCCTCAGGCTACCAACTGGTCCTAGTCGGTGAATGGGTAGATTTGTATGTATTTGCTCTGTCAAAAGATTAGCTGTTAAATAGAACAACTTCCTTCTGGGAAGCATGAAAGGAGACCATCAGGCTGACATACCTCCAATATCTCTATATGGATGTCTTTGATCACAGAATGCATCCATGCAGTTCTTTGGATTTGGTTAAATGTAGTTAATATGAAGACTTATTAGGTAAATACTGGAGGTTGGCTAATGAGGTCCCACTGTTTAAGAAGGGTGATAAGGACAAGCCAGGGAACAATAGGCCAGTGAGCCTGACCTCGGTGGTGGGCAAGTTGTTGGAGGGATTCCTGAGGGACAGGATATACATATATTTGGAAAGGCAAGGACTGATTAAGGTTAGTCAACATGGCTTTGTGCGTGGGAAATCATGTCTCACAAACTTGACTGAGTTTTTTGAAGAAGTAACAAAGAGGATTGATGAGGGCAGAGTGGTAGGTATGATCTATGTGGAATTTAGTAAGGCGTTTGTCAAGGTTCCCATGGGAGACTTGTTAGCAAGGTTAGATCTCATGGAATACAGGGAGAGCTAGCCATTTGGATGCAGAACTGGCTCAAAGGTAGAAGACAGAGGGTGGTGGTGGAGGGTTGTTTTTCAGACTGGAGGTCTGTGACCAGTGGAGTGCCATAAGATTGGTGCTGGGTCCACTAATTTTTGTCATTTACATAAATGATTTGGATGTGAGCATAAGAAGTACAGTTAGTAAGTTAGCAGATGACACCAAAATTGGAGGTGTAGTGGACAGCGAAGAAGGTTACCTCAGATTACAACAGGATCTTGACCAGATGGGCCAATGGGCTGAGAAGTGGCAGATGGAGTTTAATTCAGATAAATGCGAGGTGCTGCATTTTGGGAAGACAAATCTTAGCAGGACTTATACACTTAATGGTAAGGTCCTAGGGAGTGTTGATGAACAAAGAGACCTTGGAATGCAGGTTCATAGATCCTTGAAAGTGGAGTCGCAGGTAGATAGGATAGTGAAGAAGGCGTGGGTATGCTTCCTTTATTGGTCAGAGTATTGAGTACAGGAGTTGGGAGGTCATGTTGCGGCTGTACAGGACATTGGTTAGGCCACTGTTGGAATATTGCATGTAATTCTGGTCTCCTTCCTATCGGAAAGATGTTGTGAAACTTGAAAGGGTTCAGAAAAGATTTACAAGGATGTTGCCAGGGTTGAAAGATTTGAGCTATAGGGAGAGGCTGAACAGGCTGGGGCTGTTTTTCCTGGAGTGTCAGAAGCTGAGGGGTGACCTTATAGATGTTTACAAAATTGTGAGGGTATAGATAGGATAAATAGACAAAGTCTTTTCCCTGCGGTCGGGGGATCCAGAACTGGAGGGCATAGGTTTAGGGTGAGCGGGGAAAGATATAAAAGAGACCTAAGGAACAACTTTTTCACAAAGAGAGTGGTACTTGTATGGAATGAGCTGCCAGAGGAAGTGGTGGAGGCTGGTACAATTGCAATATTTAAGAGGTATTTGGATGGGTATATGAATAGGAAGGGTTTGGAGGGATATGGGCCGGGTGCTGGCAGGTGGGACTAGATTGGGTTGGGATATCTGGTCGGCATGGACGGGTTGGACAGAAGGTTCTGTTTCCGTGCTGTACATCTCTATGACTCTAATAAAACGAATGAAAGAAAAAGGAACAGTTATTAAGTCAATAAAAAGAGAGAAGAAGAAAGGAAAGTAAAAAACGATTAGCTTCTGCCTATCCGGGACCCCTCGATCAATGGCTGGTCTGGAAGCTAAGGTTCATACCTGGCACCGTTCGCGATCCTGATCCGAGGTGAAGTCTAACAACTTGGAATGGAACTCTCTCCCTTATACAGTGTAACAAACAGCAGGTACAGACAAGCAATTGCAGAAAAAACATGTTGATTGTGCTGCCTTCGGCATGTACAGGAATGTTCAAAGGACTCATTCAAGGTCATGAAGCTGTCGAATATCATCATCAATTTTAGCCCATTCTGTACAATGGACCAACGGTTTTGACTCCCCTTTTAATTTCCCAGACTCACTGAAATATATATTTTTGAAGCATTTGTCCAATTCACTGAAAATACGTATCATGATTTCAATTTTTCTTTTACTGTTTCTGTACTTTGTTTTGCTCCTGTAATGTGAGAGTCATTAGCCGGGCCAACAGTTCATATTTATCTCTAATTGCTCTGGAGAAGATGGTGGTGAACTGTCTTCTTCAACCACAGCAGTCCATGTCGTATCGACTTTTAATGCTGTTAGAGAGAGTCTCCAAAGAAAGGTCACTGGACTCTAAATGTTAACTGTGTCCACCGATGCTGCCAGATCTGCTGAGTTTCTCCAGCAATTTCTGTTTCTGATTAAGCATTAGCCTGCAATATATTGTTGCCTGATGTAAAGGGCCATCATTTTCTTCATAAGTCTGGAGTTTCAAACTTTTCTTCCTGTTTGACATGAGTGTATATTGAGATCAGGAACTTGATGTCCTTAGTGAAACTCAAACTAATATCAGTGAGCAAACTTTTGTTGAGTAAAAGTCACTTGGTAGTAGTTTTAAACACAACTTCAAGAATTTTGCTGATGATTGAAAAAAATAAAACAGTTGGTCAATGGTTTGAATTTGTCCTATTTGTTGTCAGGCCATAACTGCACAAACTTTCCCCATTTTCAGGTAGATTCATATTGGTGTTGTGAAAGGGAAATCATATTTATTGATCCAGAAAGTAAGGACGCTATGTTTCAAATGTGTAGAACTTTCATAAACCACATCTGGAGTAATAAGCGCAGTATTGGCTCCTTATTGAAGCAAGGATGCCAATATATTGGACGCAGTTCAGGGAAGGTTTACAAGATCAATAAAGTCATAGAGTCATAGAGATGTACAGCATGGAAACAGCATGGACTTCCCCACCCCAGGGAAAAAGCTTTGTCTATTTATCCTATCCATGCTCCTCATAATTTTGTAAACCTCTATAAGGTCACCCCTCAGCCTCCGATGCTTCAGGGAAAATAGCCCCAACCTGTTCAGCCTCTCCCTATAGTTCAAATCCTCCAACCCTGGCAACATCCTTGTAAATCTTTTCTGAACCCTTTCAAATTTCACAACATCTTTCCGATAGGAAGGAGACCAGAATTGCACACAATGTTCCAACGGTGACCTAACCAATGTCCTGCACAGCCACAGCATGATCTCCCAACTCCTGTACTCAATACTCTGACCGATAAAGGAAAACATACCAAACACCTTCTTCACTATCCTATCTACCTGCGACTCCACTTTCAAGGATCTATGAACCAACACTCCAAGGTCTCTTTGTTCAGCAACACTCCCTAGGACCTTACCATTAAGTGTATAAGTCCTGCTAAGATTTGTCTTCCCAAAAACCTGCACCTCGCATTTATCTGAATTAAACTGCATCTGCCACTTCTCAGCCCATTGACCCATCTGATCAAGATCCTGTTGTAATCTGAGGTAACCTTCTTTGCTGTCCGCTACACCTTCAATTTTGGTGTCACCTGTAAACTTACTAACTGTACCTCTTATGCTCACATCCAAATCATTTATATAAATGATGAAAATTAGTGGACCCAGTACCGACAAAGCCATATTGACTATCCCGAATCAGTCCTTGCCTTTCCAAATATATTTAAATTCTTTCCCTCAGGATTCCCTCCAACAACTTGCTCACTACCGACGTCAGGCTCACTGGTCTATAGTTCCCTAGCTTGTCCTTACCACCCTTCTTAAACAGTGGCACCATGTTAGCCAATCTCCAGGCCCAGCAATCACTTCTCCAGCTTCCCACAGAGTTCTAGGGTACAACTGATCGGGTTCTGGGGATTTATCCACCTTTATGTGTTTCAAGACATCCAGCACTTCCTCCTCTGTAAATTGACTTTTTTTCAAGATGTCACCAGCTATTTCCCTACAGACTATATCTTCCATATCCTTTTCCACAGTAAATACTAATGCAAAATACTCATTTAGCATCTGCCCCATTTTCTGCAGCTCTACACTAAGGCTGCCTTGCTAATCTTTAAGGGATCCTATTCTTTCCCCAATTACTCTTTTGTCCTTAATGTAATTGTAAAAACCCTTTGGATTCTCCATAATTCTATTTGCCAAAGCTATCTCATGTTCCCTTTTTGCCCTCCTGATTTCCCTCTTAAGTATACTCCTATTTCCTTTATACTCTTCTAAGGATTCATTAAATTTATCCTGTCTATAACTTACATATGCTTCCTTCTTTTTCAAAACCAAACCCTCAATTTCATTAGTCATCCAGCATTCCCTATACCTAACAGCCTTTCCTTTCACTCTGACAGGAATATACTTTCTCTGGATTCTCGTGATCTCATTTCTAAAGGCTTCCCATTTTCCAACAGTCCCTTTACCTGCGAACATCTGCCTCCAATCAGCTTTTGGAAGTTCTTGCCTCATACTGTCAAAATTGGCCTTTTTCCAATTTAGAACTTCAACTTTTAGATCTGGGCTATCCTTTTCCATCACTATTTAAAAACTAATAGAATTATGGTTGCTGGCCCCAAAGTGCACCCCCACTAATACCTCAGTCACCTGCCCTGTCTTACTTCTCAAGAGTAGGTCAAGCTTTGCACCTCGTCTAGTAGGTACATGCACATACTGAATCAGAAAATTTTCTTGTACGCACTTAACAAATTGTTCTCCATCTAAGCCCTTAACACTATGGCAGTCCCACACCCTATTATTCTTGCAGATAGTTGAGATCGCCTACAAATTTGTTTCTCAATTTCCCTCTGACTATTAGGGGGTCTGTAATACAATCCCAATAAGGTGATCATCCCTTTCTTATTTCTCAGTTCCACCCAAATAACTTCCCTGGATGTATTTCCGGGAATATCCTCCCTCAGTACAGCTGTAATGCTATCCCTTAACAACAATGCCACTGCCCCTCCTCTCTTGCCTCTCTTTCTATCCTTCCTGTCGCATTTGTATCCTGGAACATTAAGCTGCCAGTCCTGTCCATCCCTGAGCCATGTTTCTGTAATTGCTATGATATCCCAGTCCCATGTTCCTAACCATGCCCTTAGTTCATCTACCTTCCCTGTTAGGCCCCTTGCATTGAAATAAATGCAGTTTAATTTATTAGTCCTACCTTGTCCCTGCCAGACCTGACTGTTTGATTCACTTCTGTTCCCAACTCCGATTGATCTGTTTCCTATCTCCCAGGGTCACACACCTCCCACCACCCACCCCCACCTTACCAGTTTAAATCCTCTTGAGCAGCTCTAGCAAATCTCCCTGCCAGTATATTAATACCTTTCTTGGCTGGGTTGTCTCATGAGGAAAGTTTACACAGGCTCGGTTTATATCCATTGCAGCTGAGAAGGATAAGAGGTGACTAACTGAAACTATATCAGAATAAATGCCATCAGGATATTTCCTTTCGTGAGAGAATTTAGAACTACAGGCCAGTATTTAAAAATAAATGGCTGCCCATTTATAGAATCATAGAGTCACAGAAATGTGTAGAACAAAAACAGACTCTTTAGTCTAACTTGTCCATGCCGACCAGATGTCCTAAACTAATCTAGTCCCACTTGCCAGCACTTGACTCATATCGCTCTAAACCCTTCCTATTCATATACAAATTCAGATGCCTTTCAAATGTTGTAATTGTACCAACCTCCACCACTCTCTCTGGCAGCTCATTTCACACAAGCACCACCCTCTGCATGAAAAAGTTGCCCCTTAGGTCCCTTTTATATCTTTCTGCTCCAATCCTCGACCTATGCCCCCTAGTTCTGAACTCCAACACCCCAGGGAAAAGACCTTGTCTATTTATCCTAACCATGCCCCTTATGATTTTATAAACCTCTGTAAGCTCACCCCTCAGCCTCCGATGCTCCAGGGGAAAACAGCCCCAGCCTATTCAATCTTTCCCTATAGTTCAAATGCTCCAAGCCTGGCAACATCCTTGTAAATCTTTTCTGAACCCTTTCAACTTTCACAACATCTTTCCGATAGGAAGGAAACCAGAATTGCACACAATGTTCCAACTGTGGCCTAACCAATGTCCTACAGCCACAACATGACCTCCCAACTCCTGTACTCAATACTCTGACCAATAAAGGAAAGCATACCAAACACCTTTTTCACGATCCTATCTACCTGCGACTCCATTTTCAAAGAGCTATGAACCTGCACTCCAAGGTCTCTTTGTTCAGCAACACTTCCTAGTACCTTACCATTAAGTCTATAAGTCCTGCCCTGATTTGCCTTTCCAAAATGCAGCATGTCACATTTATCTAAATTAAACTCCATCTGCCACCCCTTAGCCCATTGGCCTATCTGATAAAGATTCCATTGTACTCCGAGTTAACCTTCTTTGCAGTCCACTACATCTCCAATTTTGGTGTCATCTGCAAACTAACTAACTGTACCTCTTATGCTCACATCCAAATCATTTATATAAATGATGAAAATTAGTGTACCCAGCACCATTCCTTGTGGCACTCCACTGGTCACAGGCCTCCAGTCTGAAAAGCAACCCTCCACCACCATACTCTGTCTTCTACCTTTAAGCCAGTTCTGTATCCAAATGGCTAGTTCTCCATGTACTTCATGAGATCTAATGTTGCTAACCAGCTTACCGTGAGGAATCTTGTTGAACGCCTTACTGAAGTCCATATAGATCACATCCACTGCTTTGCCCTCATCGATCCTCTGGGTTACTTCTTCAAAAAACTCAACCAAGTTCCTGAGACATGATTCCCCACACACTAAAGCCATGTTGACTATCCCTAATCAGTCCTTGCCTTTCCAAATACATTTAAATCCTTTCCCTCAGGATTCCCTCCAGCAACTTGCCAACCACCAATGTCAGGCTCATTGTTCTATAGTTTCCTGGCTTATCCTTACCACCTTTCTTAAACAGTGGCACCACGTTAGCCAACCTCCAGTCTTCCACCACCTCACCTGTAACTATAGATAGAGGTGAGTTGAATTTCTTTTTCAGAGGTTGGGTCTATCTTTTAACTCTCTTCCCCTCTCTCTCTGTGGGAAGCAGATTCATCAAACATTTTAAAAGTAAAATTAGATAGATTATTGATAAGCTAGGGTGTGAAAGATTATCAGGAGTGGTCAAAAACATGACACAATCAGATCAGCCGTAGTCTTAGTGAATGGTGCAGCAAATTTGAGAACCGAGTGTGTTACTTCTACTGTGAATTCTTATATGTGTATGTTCAAATGATCGACCATTTACATTGTAGCTCTACTGGAACAACCTGGTTAAACACCTAATTGATTTTTGAACACAGGCCATCTGGATTGTTGTCACATCTGAACCTTTTGCCATATTTAGTCCCTTTACTCACTTCTTGGATCTAACTTGGAGTAAATCAAATCTTCTAAAAACTGACTTCTGTGTTGTGGGTCCATTGGAGGAGGCCAACAGAATCATCCACTTCGTACTTCTGGCTGAAGGTGAATACAAATACTTCAGTCTTGTCTTTTGTGCTTAGCTCCTGGATTCTTGACTTGTCTGTGGAAAAGCACTGCCAATTTTGGTGCAAACTTGAATCAATTGTCACAAACTCACGATTATTTATCAAACGGTTTTGAACTGCAGAATCATATCTCACATTGGACAGATTGGTTGGGCATGTTAATACCCTGTGTATTACGAATAGCTGAATTGATAGTAGATATACATTTGATATGATCTGCCAGTCTTTAGGATGCATGGTCAACAACCAAAGCATCATATTTACCATACTATGTATTTGTGTGATGGGCGGAACTTCTTTTTTTCTTGATAACAACACCCTGTTAGTGGGGAACACCACTTGTGTAGCTACTGTACATGAGCAGCGAGAATCAGCTAGCTTCACCTGTTGCTCAAGCTTTAGCCTAAGTTTCTCTTCCAAGGTAATGTGAAGTAGATTGGACACTTTTAAACAATGAAACCAATGGACTTGACCCACCCATGGGTTTGCATGATATAGGTGACCATGGCAACCATTGACTGGCAGAATTGCTTTGACGCACTCAATTTTAACATCAAGCTTGTATGGTGAATACGTGGCTTGAGCCCGATTTATGAGGTTTCCAATAAGGCTAATTTTAAAGCTTGTGGAATTGTAAGAATCCCAACGAGAGAAAGCGGGTTTGGGGGGGCCTAGCATTGATTTAACAAATGCATTCTCTATCTAAATAATTTCTAACTAATGTTTTCATACCATTTTATATGAAGCAAAAGGATGTATAAATAAATATAATCTGGAAATGTGTTGCTGGAAAAGCACAGCAGATCAGGCAGCATCCAAGGAACAGGAGATTAGACGTTTCAGGCATAAGCCCTTCTTCAGGAATGAGGAGAGTGTGCCAGGCAGGCTAAGATAAAAGGTAGGGAGGAAGGACTTGGGGGAGGGGTGTTGGAGATGCGATAGGTGGAAGGAGGTCAAGGTGAGGGTGATAGGCCGGAGTGGGGTGGGGGCGGAGAGGTCAGGAAGAAGATTGCAGGTTAGGAAGGCGGTGCTGAGTTCGAGGGATTTGACTGAGACAAGGTGGGGGGAGGGGAAATGAGGAAACTGGAGAAATCTGAGTTCATCCCTTGTGGTTGGAGGGTTCCTAGGCGGAAGATGAGGCGCTCTTCCTCCTTCTTCAAGGACCGCAGTTTCCCCCCAGACATGATCGACGATGCCCTCCACCACATCTCCTCCACTTCCCGCTCCTCCGCCACCAGGACAGAACCCCACTGATTCTCACCTACCACCCCACCAACCTCCATATACAGTGTATCATCCGCCGTCATTTCCGCCACCTCCAAACGGACCCCACCACCAGGGATATATTTCCCTCCCCTCCCCTATCAGCGTTTCAAAAAGACCACTCCCTCCGTGACTCCCTCGTCAGGTCCACACCCCCCACCAACCCAACCTCCACTCCTGGCACCTTCCCCTGCAACCACAAGAAATGCAAAACCTGCGCCCACACCTCCTGCCTTACTTCTCTCCAAGGCCCCAAGGAATCCTTCCATATCCGCCACAAATTCACCTGGACCTCCACACACATCATCTATTGCATCCGCTGCACCCGGTGTGGCCTCCCCTATATTGGGGAGACAGGCCGCCTACTTGCGGAACGTTTCAGAGAACACCTCTGGGGCACCCGGACCAACCAACCCAACCACCCTGTGGCTCAACATTTCAACTCCCCCTCCCACTCCATCAAGGACATGCAGGTCCTTGGACTCCTCCATTTCCAGAACATAACAACACGACGGTTGGAGGAAGAGCGCCTCATCTTCCGCCTGGGAACCCTCCAACCATAAGGGATGAACTCAGATTTCTCCAGTTTCTTCATTTCCCCTCCCCCCACCTTGCCTCAGTCAAATCCCTCGAACTCAGCACCGCCTTCCTAACATGCAATCTTCTTCCTGACCTCTCCGCCCCCACCCCACTCCGACCTATCACTCTCACCTTGACCTCCTTCCACCTATCGCATCTCCAACGTCCCTCCCCCAAGTCCCCCCTCCCTACCTTTTATCTTAGCCTGCTGGACACACTTTCCTCATTCCTGAAGAAGGGCTTATGCCCGAAACGTCGAATCTCCTGTTCCTTTGGATGCTGCCTGACCTGCTGCGCTTTTCCAGCTACACATTTCCAGCTCTGATCTCCAGCATCTGCAGTCCTCATTTTCTCTTCCTAAACAAATATAATGAAAAGCAAGCAGAATTAAATTCCCAATTCTTGAGTCGCACAATCTATCCCACAAACACAGCTTTAGTGTGGCGATTATCCTCAAAGAAAAATATCCATTTGCTTATCTTCAGTACAATTCCTGGTAAAACCCGATATGAAGTCCTGCTCCCCCATGTGATGGTTCTCTGCTTCCCTCCCTTTGTGTTTATTTTTGCTCCCTCCTCCAGTTTCTTTCTTTCATTCTCATTCCTTAATTCATTTTTCTCCATCCTTCCACCAGTTTATGTTACTCTGTCTGTATTCCCCAGTTTATTTCTCCTTGTCCCTCCCTATTTGGTGTTTCCTCATCTCTGAATCACTCCTTCTTTCCCAGTCTGTATTGCTCTCTCTCACTCCCTCCCTGGAGGACATTTCCAGACTGTTGTAATATGTGGTTTTCAGCCTGATGAAGTCACACAGTGAGAAATGCCTCTGGTCAAAGCAATTGGTGAAATAATCACTGGGCTGATCAGCAAAATTGTAGTGACAAAGTATGTAAGTTTGACTTTGAATTCAGGCAGAAGATCTAAGGGAAATAAGAGCAGAACTAGTCACTTTAAATTGCATGTAAAAAAAAATCAACAACACTAGCACAGAAAATGATTCAGAATAAGGAGCAACCCAAAAGGGGAAATCATCAAATCAGAAAATGGAATTGGCCACATATGGATGTAAAAGGTGGCCTGATCACACAAGTGAGAAAACAAATGAGAAGAACAAAAAACAAACACAGTTATCGAGCTGAAATATTAATTATTTCTTGACCCTTCCAACATTTTCTGTTTTGACTTCAAAGAAAATGGAAGGAGCTTTGAATATTAAGTAAAGAACAAGTCTCTGAAATACAAAATGAAAACTTCAGAGTGAGCTGTGAGATGGCGAGCAATAGATTTACTCCATTATTGTGGTGATGATGCAAGACTAGTGTAAAGACAATGATTTTAAAAAGTAAATGTCTTATTTCAATGAAACTTGAAACATTTTGTTTTAATTGATATGTAACCATTTTAGACAGGTTTTACCAAGATGCCTTTTATTCTGAACTGAGCTGTTTCTGTTGCAGTTAGGTGTTTGCCTTTTTCCAGGTGCTCATTATTTGGAAACCTCTGCACCATTCCAATTCACTTTACCTTAGTGTCTTCAGTTCCAATCCATATACTCTGTTTCCTCAACTCAAGATTACTACTGTACATTTTCATTTCTTCATCAAAGGCCACTGAGCCCTACTCTTTGCTATATTCTTTGCAAGGCGAAAGCGAGGGCTGCATTGCAGCTTCCAGCATCTGCAGATAATCTATCACCTTCAACCCGACCTCCATCCACCCATTGTACTCTTTGCTACCTTCCCCCACTCTCCCCTCTGACCTATCACCTCCATCCCCAATCCCATTCACCTATTGTACTCTTTGCTACCTTCTCCCCAGAACCCCAACCCCTATTTATCTCTCCACCCTGGAGGCTCCCTGCTTCCATTGCTGGTGAAGGGTTTTTGCCCGAAACGTTGATTTTCCTGCTCCTCGGATGCTGCCTGACCTGCTGTGCTTTTCCAGCACCACTCTAATCTTGACTGATCTCCAGCGGCTGCAGTCCTCACTTTCGCCTAGACGTGTAATTTGCCAAGACTCTATTTCCTCAACTCAAGATTACTATCTTCTGTTTTCTTCTCTTCATCAAAGGTCATTTGGCCCTGCTCTTTGCTATATTCTTTGCAAGTCAGTTAATCTAATTCCCTTCTATCACGACCTAAAAAACTACCTGAAAATGAAAAGAAATAGATTTTGTCTTTGGACAAACGTATCTAGTGATAATGAATTACCAACTATTATTCAATTCTTAATTGAAGTCAGTAGAAATGAAAAGCAGAGGAGATAATGAACTGGGAGCACCCATTTTGCTTCACAAAGTCAAAATCTATAGTTTTTAACTGAATCTTTAAAATTCCACATTAAAATCCGTCTTCTTTCCTGCTCAGTTTGTCTTAACTCTCTCTTTATCAGGTGCTAACTTATTTTTGCCAATATGATGTTTTTAATATTGATTTGCTTCAGAATCTCTTTCTTGAAAGGTCAAATTGTGGAATGGAGGGAGTTATGTGATCTGCTCTGAATCTGCCTGATAACAAAATTAGATTACTTGGTGAACTTATTGAGAAGAAGGTGCAATGTATGTGCACCATCAGACAATGATCAGGGAAGCTGTACTGATGTTGAATAAATTGCAAATCTCAGTGATGATAATGACAGGGGGCTCTTAGGAAGGTCATATTTTGTGAAAGGCTATACATTAAATTGTCGAATTCAACCCATGTAAGAAAGTACTTGGAAGTATAGAAGGTAGAAAATCAGCATTTCTACCAGAATTACATGAAATTGGGCTTTGAAAGATGAACAATCTAATGCAATACCAGATTACAGTTTTCTTAAACTAATATAGATAGGTTTGCAAGAATCTTAGAGGGAGGGAGAGAAAGACAGAAAGACAGAAAGAGAGAAAGAGAGAGAGAGAGAGAAAGAGAAAGAGAGAGAGAAAGAAAGAGAGACAGAAAGAGAGAGAGAGAGAAAGAAAGAGAGACAGAAAGAAAGAGAGACAGAAAGAAAGAGAGAGAGAGAGAGAGAGAGAAAGGCAATGAGTCTTGTATCTTAACAGAGAAAATGCTCTCTCTAAACAGAGAAAATTCAGAAGCTCAGAATATCTTTGAATTGATTCCTGGTGGATAGAATATCCATTAAAGGTAAAAATCACACAACACCAGGTTATAGTCCAACAGGTTTATTTGGAAGCACTAGCTTTCAGAGCACTTCACCAGGTAGTTGTGGACCAGGATCATAAGAAACAGAATTTAGAGCAAGTGATGCAAGGGATACCACATATTAAATAAACCGAGATTGCTATTACGTCTTTCATCGTCTAGAATGGGTTGCAGGTTCCAGTTCATTAATACGTAAATCCCAGAACTCCTTTCAAGTCACATTTTCGAAATGGTGCAGCACGGTGGCTCAGTGGTTAGCACTGCTGCCTCAAAGGGCTAGGGACCTGGGTTCAATTCCCAACTCCAGCAACTGCCTGTATGGAGTTTGCACATTCTCCGTGTCTGTGTGGGTTTCCTCCGGGTGCTCCGGTTTCCTCCCACAGTCAAAGATGTGCAGGTTAGGTGAATTGGCCATGTTAAATTGCCCATAGTGTTAGGTGCATTAGTCAGGGGTAAATGTAGGGGAATGGATCTGGGTGGGTTACTCTTCGGACGGTCGGTGTGGACTTGTTGGGCCGAAGGGCCTGTCTCCACACTGTAAAAATAACCTAAGGTTTTATAAAAGATGGTGACATCTCAGCTCAGACAATGCATTAAAGATGTAAGGTTAGAGTCTGTATGTATCTGAATATTAAGTCAGAATGGTTTTATTTCCAAAGTAGGAATTTACAAAATGTTGCATGGATTGATTGCCTGCAGATTTTGTGCTTTTTGAACAGTTTAGAACATATCTGCAAATGCAAATTCACCCCAGACTTGTGTGTGTGTGTGCATGTGAGAGAGAGAGAGAGAGAGAGAGAGTGTGTGTGTGTGTGGGGTGGGGGGGAGATACTGAGAGTGTGTGCGTGTGAGTGTGAGTGTGTGCGTGTGAGTAAGAGTGTGTGTGAGAATGTGCATGTGTGTGCTTGGTGGAGTGTGTGCATGTGTGATGGAGTATAAACCTGTGAGAGGGATTGTGAATGGGTGTGAATCTGGAGGGGTTTGTGTGTGTCTGAGAGAGAGCATGTGTATGAGAGAGGTTTTGCGACAGTGTGTGAATACATGAGAGTTTGTGTGTGTGTGTGTATAAAGTGTAGTGGGGTCATCTGTACTGTGACATGAACCCAAGGTCCCAGTTAGATTCCCTACAGTATGGAAATAGGCCCTTCAGCCCAACAAGTCCACACCGACCCTCCGAAGAGCAACCCATCCAGACCCATTCCCTTATATTTACACCTGACAAATGCACCTAACACTATGGGTAATTTAGTAAGGCCAATTCACCTAACCTGAAAGTCTTTGGATTGTGGGAGGAAACCCACACAGACAAATGGAGAATGTGCAAACACCACACAGACAGTCGCCCGAGGTGGGGCTCGAACCTTGGCACTGTGAGGCGACAGTGTTAACCACTGAGCCACTGTGTCGCCACGCCAACAATAATATTGTCATTCCCCTACAAAAGTTATTTACATATTTCCATCCTTTTCTTCATTAAGTTGCTCTGTAAATCCTTGTTTTTTGATCAATCTTTAAGCCACCTGCCCTTATACCTTTTATGACTAGGTATCAAATTTTGTTACGTAACACTCCTGAGAAGCAACTTGGGTCATTTTCTTTGTGTTAAAGGTGTCCTATAAATACAGATTGTCTTTGTTGTTACTGGGTGACAGTGTACATATTAGGTGGGAGAAACTGTTTGTTGTCTTAATTGATAAATCATGAAGCCTGTTTCAGTTGCAGGAATGAAATAAGAAGAGTAACCGTAATAAATAATACATCCACAAATTACTTTGACTCTTTTCCCATTAGGTTCTTGTCATTCAGAACTCGTAGGTTGCCATTGATAATAATCAAACTACTCATTACTCTCCACAGGAGAAAGGAGAAATGAAAAATTGTCTTGCAAAATGAGCAGCTCAGAAGATAAACTATCACTCTTCTATGCAAAAATATTTTAGTGTGACAAATATGTGTGTTATTTTGATGAAAATCTGTCACTTTTCCTCTGACTATCTGGAAGAGAAATGAGGATGGAACACCTAAAAAAAAATGATGATTGAATTTGAAACAGTACAAAAGATACCAAAGAAGAACAAAATGTCAGAGGAACATCAATTGTTCCATCGTTGCTTTTATCCTATTAAATCTTTTCTCCTGAGGATAGCCTTTGAGGGATTTATCATCATTGCAAAATACCTTCTCATGTGACCCTGGGCATTAATGAGTGAGTGACATTACACACACACACACACACACACACACACACACACACACACACACACACTTTCTCTCTTTCGTTCTTTCTCTCTCTTACCCATTTAGCAATGAGAATTATCGGATAGGAATCAGAATAGGAATCTAAGGTGTCAATTTTTGCTCTGCTGAAGGTAAATGAAGATAATTGTTACAGCTGCTGTAGGATTGAGCAGAAATCTCCATCATCTAAAAGACTGGACACAACCCTGGACATTTCTAGTGTCTAAAATACTGGACAAACTGGCTCAGGCTACAAACACACAACAAAACCAGAATAATATCTATCTGGGACTATTGTTCAACCTGGAATTCCGATTTACACCTCCACTCGAAGAGAAAAATCAACTAAACCTCATACTCCATGATGAAGCTAACTTTTATACCTTGGGCTACACAGCACAGACAGAATGAAGCCCACAGAGATAATAAATATTCAACTTCAATCAAAATCCATTCACACATACTCTGAGCTATGGTGTGGGGGCGGAACCAATTGACTTCAAAGGAAACACCAGAAATGTAATGGAAGGCTCAGATTTGGTGTGAAGATAAGGGGCCCATAATGAATACACAATTGCAGGCCCCAACACCAGAGGCAGCAAATCCCCAGAGCGGTTCCAAACAGCCATCCCTGGAGGGGCATTCCCAAGTGCTAGCTCCAGAAGAAGAATTCCAACAGCTGATACCAGCAGCTATTTCCAAGAGCTATCTCCAGAAGGGGTATCTTAACAGCAATTGCAAGAGCTACCGGCACAGGTCTGCTCCAAACCAGGGGAATCAATGGCAACCGACCACAACCAGCCGACTTAAGACTTGACAAACTCTGAAAACCACTGACCTGAATGACACCACAAAGCCTTGGGCACATCCTAAAGTGAAAAACGAGCCCGCAAAGTATTCCTGACGAAGGGCTGATGCCCGAAACGTTGATTCTCCTGCTCCTTGGATGCTGCCTGACCTGCTGCGCTTTTCCAGCAACACATTTTCAGCTCTGATCTCCAGCATCTGTAGTCCTCACTTTCTCCTAGAAAGTAAGGAAAGCCAAATGGATGGATCTAAAATGCGTCCTACCACATCAATGTACTCAATCCAGACAGAAGGCCTACGCAATTCGAAGTCTTCATTCAAGTTCCAGATACGGCAAGCAGTGTTAAAAATCACACAACACCAGGTTCTAGTCCAACAGGTTTATTTGGAAGCACTAGCTTTCAGAGCACTGTCCTTCATCAGGGGGTTGTGGAGGATAAGATCACAGGATACATAATTTATAGCAGAAGTTTACAGTGTGATGTAACTGAAATTATATATTGGAAAAGATCTGGATTGTTTGCTAAGTTTCTCATCTTTTAGTGTGGGCATGTTAGTTTCAGTTCTTTCATATATAAACCCCAGAACTAACTTAAAGCTACATTCTCAAGTGAACTTTAACAATAGGTTCTATGTTGGCCCACATAATGCACTGAAGGTGTGAGGTGCCCTGTGTGAGGCTGTCTGTGCCCCAATGTTAGGACTGATTCTAATCTAAAAAAAGGATTTATCGAATCGTACGTGGATTCATGCAGACTTTGAGCAAAATAACATGTCATTCTGCAAGTACAATTTCACCCCACAAACTTATATGTGTGTGAGTGCATGTGTATGTGGGTGTGGGGGTCGTATGAGTGTCTGTGAGAGAGTGTGTGCATGTGTGTGAGTATAAAAGGGTATACATCTGTGAGAGGGTGTGTGTGTGTGAATGTGGGAGTGTATGTGTGAGCGTATGAGAGAGAGCTTGTGTATGAGAGAGGGTCTGCGTGAATGCATAGGTCTGCAGATGTGTCTGTCTGTTGGAGTGGTGTGTGTCTATGTGTGAGTGTCTCTGTGTGTGTCTGTGAATAGTGTAGTGGGACATGAACCCAAGATCCCGGTTGAGGCCATCCCCATGGGTACCAAACTTGGCTACCAGCCTCTGCTCGGCCACTTTATGTTGTTGCCTGTTCCAAAGTCTGCCTTGGAGGATGGCCACCCAAAGGTCCGAGGTCGAATGTCCTGAATCATTGAAGTGTTCTCCAACTGGGAGGGAACACTCCTGTCTGGTGATTGTTGTACGGTGTCCATTCATCCGTTGTCATAGTCTCTGCATGGGCTCACCAATGTATAATGTCTCAGGGCATTCTTACTTACCTGCAGCATGTGAGATAGACAATGTTGGCCAAATCAGATGAGTACCTGCCGCGTACATGGTAGGAGGTGTCCCCACATGTAATGGTGTTATCCGTGTTGATATTATGACATGTTTTGCACTATCTACCATGACAAGGTTGTATGGTGTTTACCGAAAAAGCTGGGCAGTTTGCTGCGAACAATTTTCCTCAGTGGTGAGCTTAAGCTCCTGAGACCCCTAAGTTTCCCGCCTAGCTAACAGGGAGGGGAAGGCCTGTGGTGACAGTGCATTGTACTCCAAGGGTAGGAAGCTTGATTAAACTTTCTGAGAATTAACATTGTTTTAAGTTCTGATAGTGCATAGTTTAGTTAGTAGTATATTCAATTGTATTCCTGTCCTCTGTATAATTGAGAGAAAGTGAGGACTATACAGGCTGGAGAGTCAGAGTTGAAAATGGTGGTGCTGGAAAAGCACAGCAGGCCAGGCAGCATCCTAGGAGCAAGAGAGTTGATGCTCTGGGCATAAGCCCTTCATCACAAGCCTGATGAAGGGCCTCTTTAGAATTGACTGTGTTAATTTCAATGTATATTGTATTTACCTGTACTTCTTGTGTTCTACTTAACTGTTTGTATTATAAATTAATGCAGAAATTCTTTTATCCTGAGATGTCCGTCTACTGCATTCTTCATTTCACATTCCTAAATAAGTCCAGTGTCTAGAACCAGGGATCTGGGGGGTGATTTGAACCATCTAAAATCAGCAAATTGCTGATTACAAAACAGAACCGTACACAGACACCAGAAAAGCTCAATTCACACTGTTATCAGTAAAATTTCAAGTGGCAAAGAACCATCCCAAATGTCACTATTTAAAGGAAAAATTAACAATTTTATTCTTTAAGTCCAAAAGAGAACATGAAACAACTATTTACAACTCCTTTCTCTTAAACCTATCTTTTACCTCCCACTCAACAATGCTGATCTGATAAAAACCCTGATTAAGATTTACAAAAAAAAAATCACATTTCAAAACTAGCCAGCTGTGTTAATTCTCCTCTGTAGATTTTTCTCTGTAGATTTTCCTGGATCATCTGCTGCACAAATTTCCCACGGTGTAGGTACCTTTATGAGAGCTATTCTGATAGCAGTCGGTTGGTGCTTGGTTGCTTTTTGCCATTCTCCCCAACTGCTCAAATTATCCAATTTTATATACCCCGAAACATAGCAGACTCATTGGTTTGACCTGAAAATGTGTTGCTGGAAAAGCGCAGCAGGTCAGGCAGCATCCAAGGAACAGGAAATTCTACGTTTCGGGCATAAGCCCTTCATCAGGAATCATTCCTGATGAAGGCCTTATGCCCGAAACGTCGAATTTCCTGTTCCTTGGATGCTGCCTGACCTGCTGCGCTTTTCCAGCAACACATTTTCAGCTTTGATCTCCAGCATCTGCAGACCTCACTTTCTCCTCATTGATTTGACATCATCAAAGCATTAAAATTCAAATTCGATTGAATTTTAGTATCTTGGGCAAGGGCTTTCGCTCAAAACGTCAATTTTCCTGCTCCTCGGATGCTGCCTGAACTGCTGTGCTTTTCCAGCACCACTCCAATCTAGACCCTGCACAATTTAAACTGATTGGCTGAATTCGAATTTGTTGTGTACCATCGCAACACAGCTCCAACTATTTGTTTCACAGCCAAATATTACATGTTTAAATTTATCAGCATACTCTGTGCTTTCATTTCTTGCCAGCTTTCACTTTCTCTTAAAGGTACAGTACACACCTACACCTTCATAACAATACGCAGGTTAGTTTGATTTTAGAGTAGGGTAAAAAGTTAGCACAACATTGAGGGCTGAAGGGCTTGGATTGTGCTGTACTATTCTATGTTCTACTATTTGATCCAAACATTAATCTAACCTATCCAACTTAACAGCAGCTTACTCAACAGAACTGGTGAACAAACTTTTAATATTCTTTGTATGTAAGCTTAATAAAGCAAACATGGATTATATAAGTGTGTACACAGTTTTATTTTAACTTGTGTTTGTTGTGCAAGCTACATGGAGCTTATAACTCCATACTTATAATAGATAAATCGTACATCAGCAGACCGATTCATGAGAAAAAAATGTACGTTCCAAATAAACATATGTACTTGTACATCTTATGAAAAGACTTACATATATACTCTGATCCAAGTACACATTCCCTCTAATCTTTATTTGTGGGGGCTTCTCTTTGCAATGGTGTTTTATTATTATTTGCAGTAAAGCTCTAGATTCAAGTTCCACTCTGGGATTTGAAGGCCAGTGAAGGTGCATTCATAATGCCACCAACAAGTTTGAGTTCCAACATATAAGTCGTTCCTACATGCAATAATGGTAGGCTGTAAGAAAGGGAGAAATTCCTGGTCAGTCATATGATGGAAAGAAACTGGAACCTCAACTGTCACTATCCACAGCTTCGAACTACAAACCACATATAAAGGTGTATGTTACCCGAACAACTCCGACACCTTAGGCACTGGTTATTTCTGGTGGCTAATTTGAATTAACTTGGTACCAGACTGAGAGGGTTCTAGATGGTGTAGATCTGGGCCTATTTCCTTGTTGTACCCATGGTAAAGGTTGTGGGTTGCTTATACCTTTGGAAAGACAATTCAAGGAGAAGAAATTCAGGGTTTCAAATCGTTGGGAAAGATTAGAGAGATTGGGGTTGTTCTCCTTGAAGCAGGGAAGCTTAAGAGGTGACCTTACTGAGGCATTCAAAATTATGAACAACTTTGATAAGAAGTATATTCTATCTCCACTAGTATATAGTGGGCGGCACGGTGGCAGTGGGCGGCACGGTGGCACAGTGGTTAGCACTGCTGCCTCACAGCGCCTGTAGACCCGGGTTCAATTCCCGACTCAGGCGACTGACTGTGTGGAGTTTGCACGTTCTCCCCGTGTCTGCGTGGGTTTCCTCCGGGTGCTCCGGTTTCCTCCCACAGTCACAAAGATGTGCGGGTCAGGTGAATTGGCCATGCTAAATTGCCCGTAGTGTTAGGTAAGGGGTAAAATGTAGGGGTATGGGTGGGTTGCGCTTCGGCGGGTCGGTGTGGACTTGTTGGGCCGAAGGGCCTGTTTCCACACTGTAAGTCTAATCTAAAAAAAAATCTAATCTATATCAGTAAGAGAGCTAAGAGTAAGATGAAGAGAAATGTCTTTGCTCAGAGAGTTGTTAGGGTTTGGAATGCAGTCTCAGAGAGTGGTGGAGGCCATCAGAGGTTATATATTTGGATATATATTGGAAAGTGCTGAAATTAGAGGGATGCAGAGATGGGGTTGGAGAATGGAATTAGCTGGGTAGCTCTTTTGGGAGCTGGTACAGGCATGATGGATCAAATGGCCTCCTTTCAAATTGTAAAATTCTACAATTCTATGATTATACTTGACTTTGAAACATGATTGAACTATGTGGGAAACCAACGAGTAACATATTTCTGTTTGCCAAAGATTACATTTGTTGTAAAGTGTTTGCAACTTATCCACATTTTGCAACTTCCTATGGATACTGGACATACAGCAGTGTTACCTTCTTGCAAGGATATGCCAGGACTTCAGCTTGTATGAGTATGCTCCAATAGTTCAAATAGTTCAGCTTTCCAAATTGCCATAGAGCTTCTGAACTAACTATAAACAAAAATATGAAATCAAAGTACTGTGTAAAACTGGGGACAGAATGTACAACTTTAGCATCATAGAATGGCTACAATGCCACCAATTACTATAGGCCATTCCACTCATGAAGTCTATAATGGCAGTCAGCATATAACATCATGATTGTACTTTTTCTCTACAACCCTAAACTTTTCCTTTCTGAAGACTTCAAGAGATTTTACCACACTCCTCCAGAATGCTGTCAAGACCCTAACCACTCACAGTCATGTGTCTATCAAGATCTGCTTTAAATATTGCCAACATGCCTGCTTCCACCACCTCCACTGGCAGTGCATTCTAGGTGCCCACACGCTCTGTGTGAAACATTTTTCTCGCTCACCTCTCCTAAACTTTCCGCTTCTCATGCTGAACCTTTGCCCTCTTGTCGCTGACCTTTTCACCCTGGATAAAAGCTTCTGACTGGCTATCTTGTCTGTGTTTCTCATCATTTTGCAGACTTTTGTCAACATAATTTGGAGGATACTTAGAATACTTTGGATAACAATCAATTGTTTAACTGCTGCCAAATTACTATCAAATCTGCAACATTCCACCAACTAACACTATTCTTCAACTCCTGCCTTCATTAGGATATTAAAAATGTTTTGGTGTTGACGTTGGTCAACAATGAACATTTTTTTCTATTCAAGTAATGTAAATAGGATACACAAGAAATTGTGCTTTCTAATGATATAAATAAAATAAAATTCCTTTAAATTCATTGAATTTCACTTCACACCAAAAAAATTCAAATCACAATCTTAGCCTGTCCTGAAGCAAAGATTTCACAGTCTACCACATTCAGAAACTCAACAAGGGATCAATAGTCAATGATAACTTTAGTGAAGTCCAGTACGCATACTAATTTAAAATATCAACTGGTATTGAAAACTAAAGGCATACGTCAAACCATTTCGTGATAAAATGAACAATTGATAACAAAATGATTGTTTAATCCAAATGGTTTTCCTGAATGGCTATAAACTATTTAAAACATTGTTTAACTTGAGAATTATTAATATAATGGGTAATAGTTCATATCAATTCTTTATATTTTACTTTTCTATGCGATGTAAAGGTTATGGTTTTGACAGTTTCTGAAATCAAGTATATTCGAAGTAAAGAATAAAAGACAAATGAATGAAAAATAACATCCAGACAGACATCACATTTTAAATCTGATTACAGGATGTAGAAAGGTTGAAGTATCTGGAAATATCTGTTATAACCTACGCAGTTATGTTTTGTAACATAAATTGCTATGAGGTGTACACAGAAACAATAGCAGATTTAAAAAGCTGAAAGCAAAGATTAGGATCAAGACATTTATGTGCACTCCCAACAATTTCTCCTGTAGAGTTAATCCCATGAGCGATAGTAAGGAAAGTACGATATTGTCACCACTGACTGTGTCTCAGAGAATATCAATGCAAAGGTCAAAGCAGTCCCCAAGAAAGGAAGCAAATCTAACTCCTTTAGTTCTAAAACTATCGTTACAGAAAACAGTTGTTGCTGATTCCATGACACTCATTATGTGTTTTTTGGAGACTTTAAGCATAGCCAGTTGTCAAAACATTAAAGCTGACAGTCAGTATAAATACTGAGAGTTGGATAAACATAATGCCAAACATTTGGAATTCAACATTACATGCTGCATTTTATACTGCTAGATAGAAATGCAGTAGTAATTTCCTTACCTTCAGAAAAATCAATCAGACCCAGGAAATGAAGCAACTTGAGAGATGCACAGATTATCACAACGATGCCAACAGTTTGTAAACCCTCTGACTCCCATTCCACACTCAACATTTTCCAACTAAACAAATCATGCTACTGTTGGCATTACAAGGGCTGAGTAATCCAGTCTGCAAGTGAAAGTAGTTAAAACCTGCACTGAGCAACTATGTAGTGGAGACTACCTTTCCATTCCTATATTCAAACTAATTGACCGCAACGATTGCTCTAAAATGTCATCTGAACCTTGCATATTTTGCTTTCATCAGCAGCTGATTTTATTAGCATTGAGCTCTTCAAGAGTGCTCTGTGACCAGTAACCCATTACACAACATCATAACATAACAGAAATGTTACTTCCCTGCTACAGAAGACATCTGTTAACTGAAACTAGCAAGAGACTTATTATATAAGAAATATAATTTTTCTACTTTGATGAAAAAAACAAAAAAATCATAAAGCTTACACTATGGGAGACATACAGCAACTTGCCTTGAGAGATAAATTCCCTTAAACAAAGGATAGCATCTTTTTAACTTCCAAATTACATCAGCTTTGATAAGTTTTCATTGTTACAGTCCAAAAGGCAGATTTTGTTTAATTCATTAGCAAGACAATTTCAAGAAGCTGCTGCTTGTGGAGCTCTTTACCATATACAGCTGCTTGATCATTTACAACCAACTGCTGAAACTGTATATTGCTTTGCTTTACTAAAATAAAACCCTTAAATGGATAGTACCATTAAACAGCACTTTTTAAAAAAATGATGTGCCGAGGTCCACCAAGTCATTATATTCTGCGTAAAACAACAAGAAAAAAACAGCATGTGCTGTCAGGAGACTGTGAAACAAACTTCATATCTTCAAATGAGATTATTAGTAACACCTCTGTGTTCAACGTGCTAGATTCTTAAAGGGTAGCTTTCTTATAATTGTGCACAACCAGCCTGGATTTCTGAGGTTTAGAATCCATTCTTCAGCAGAGTGGGATTAAATATTAAAAAGAGGCACTTAATCAATATGAACTAATCAAGTTCCCATGATTAGGACAATTGAAAGATACTAAATAAATTATAATCATTGTAAAATGAACTCATGTTTAGACAATGTTGCATTTACTGTTAGACTGTGAAAAAAGTTATTGAGGAAAAGAAATCTCTGCTCCTGCTGTGCTTTTCTCATTAGCCTGTATTCAATATATGAAGCATTAAAAAGGGACATAAAATCCAACATCCTCAGTCTAATGATATACTGGCATTTCATAAGTTCAGTATTATCTAGCAGTTATCTTGAGCTAAGAATTTTAAGAAAAAATGCTAGATATGACTGATTGATATAATAGCAAACAAAAACACATTATTCATTCATCATTTCTAAGTGCACATGCAGTAATTATTTCCTTTAACCTGATGGCAGCCAAGTAGGCAGAACAAATCAAGGTAACATTCATGTCTTTAACTCATTAGTAGCATTACTTGGGGAACAGAAAGAGCAAAAGAAAACCATTGACCTTCTTCATTCCAGTTCTGGTATATCTTTGGTGACTTTAACTTATACCAAGGACCTTATCCTTCGGCCCGGATGGCATCTGGCTCCGGCCTAATTCATGCTTCTATCCATTGGCCTTCAAGTTTGTCCTGTTGGCTTCTGATATAAATGTGAAGGATTAAAATGGGATCCATTGGTTAAAAAACAAATGCTGGATATCATAGTGGGTCAGACAGCCTCCTTAGAGAGAGAGAGAGAGAGCAAGGTAATGATTCGAGTCAAGATGACTCTTCGTCTAGAAGAGATTTCATATAGACATCTCATCCTTCGAGCCATCTGGACTTGAAATGTTAGCTTGGTCTCTCTCCGCAGATGCTGTCTGATCCATTGTGATCTCCAGCATTTGCTGTTTTCAGCAAAGATTCCAGCATCTGCAGTAATTTGCTCCTCCATTGGTTAAAAGTGGCTTTTCCCCTGAAATTTGTGTGTATCTTCAAATCTGTGTCCTCAACGTACTGGTCCCTCTCTAAGTTCAAATTAGATATCAAAGGAGTTGAGTTTGCCATCACGCAGGCCGGTGATGTGATTGTGCAGACAAGTTAGAGTTCTTTAAAAATGGCAGATGGGATCTAATTCTTTGATTCATAGCCCCTTTCTTAATTCCAGCAAGTTTGCTCTCTTTCTGAAGCTGGAAGCTGAGCAGTTTTCTCCCACAATAGGTTTTCAATGTCTATTTTTCTTCTCATGAGCACGTCAAAGACTTGTCAAACTTTCTAATGGCTCCCTTGATCTGAATGTACCTAGTGGATTTGAGAAAAAAGTGGGTGTTGAGGATGCATTTGAGAACTGTCATTAACCAAGCATAGAGGGGGCAGACCTGACTGACAATTGGTAATTGGAGGTGGGCTTTCTAACCTAATGTTTTTGCCACTTGCTTGCCCTCTTTCATGCCTTGGAAGACATCCCACTGCCCCACCAACAATGGAACAATTGAGGGCAGGACCCTTCTCCATAGAGAGGGGTTTATACAGTCATAAAGTCCCAATACCTATGTCTTCATTTAAATTTTGCCACTGCCATCAATAAGAGGCCAGAACCATTTTGTTTTATGCTGGTCAGCTGCAAGTGCAATATTACAGTGTATTCCACACTAACAGTGGGTTGGTGGTGGGAATTCTGGCAGATCTTTTCAATGGAGTTGAGCTGGGAATCATGTATTAAACAAAAATAATTGGTGGGCTCAAAGATTTTTGTGGGCTAAAAGGGGGATTCATGCATAAAGATTTGGCTTACTATTTCTGTAGTCTTTTAATTGCCTTGATGACACCTGGATAGGTTGTTCAGGCCTAATAGCAATACGTGGTGCTATAACTTGCAAAGGACTACTACTTGCACATAAAATATGTGCTTCCACATGATGTAAGAAGAAAATTTGGTGATCCATTCCTAACACAGGTATAGAGAATTTTACAGCACAAACATTTACAATCTGCTATAGAGTCATACAGTCATAGAGTCCTCTAGCCCCAAGACAGGCACATCAGCCCAAACTGGTCCATGCTGACCAAAATATCCATCCACACTAACTCCATTTCCCTGCACTTTGCCCATATCTTTCTAAACGTTTCCTATCCATGTATTCAAAGGGTCATACAGTCATAGAGATGTACAGCATGGAAACAGATTTTTTGGTCCAAAGTGTCCATGGAGACCAGATATCCCAACCCAACCTAATCCCACCTGCCAGCACCTGGCCCATATCCCTCCAAGACCTTCCTATTCATATACCTATCCATATGTCTTTCAAATGTTGCAATTGTACTAGACTCCACCACTTCCCCTGGCAGCTCATTCTATACACGTACCACCCTCTGCATGCAAAAATGCCACCCCCACCCGCTCCTTTCCTGACTCTCTTTCTGTCCATCCTGTAGCATTTGTATCCTGGAACATTAAGATGCTAATCCTGTCCAACCCTGAGCCACGTTTCTGTAATTGCTATGTAATTGTTAGTCGCATGTTCCTAACCACGCCTTGAGTTCATCTGTCTTCCCTATTAGGCCTCTTGCATTGAAATAAATGCAGTTTAATTTATCAGTTCTTCCTTGTTCTCTGTTTTGTCCCCACCTGCCCTGACTGTTTGACTCGCTTCTGTTCTCAACTGTGCCAGTCTCAGATTGATCTTGAAGCACCAGGAATAATCCAGATATTATTACACTCGAGAGCCTCCTTTTTAAATTCTCTCTCTCCTCCACTGACCTCAACATGCGCTGCCTTCGTCTGTTCCTCTCCCCTTTAAAAGTGCTGTTGTTTTGATTTTTTTCTCTAAAGTTCCAAAACAATTGCACTAGTACATAAAACAGTAATTGTTGTTCCTGGAATTCAAGAAAATCACCTCCAACACTTAAAATACCTCAAAGAAGGAGCAGCCTGTTACAGCCAGAAATTTTTCAATCCTCCATCTTGGATTACCCAGAATGTGTTTTAAACGCTATTAATGTACCAGCCTCAACCATTTCCACTGGCAGCTAATTCCATTTGTATACCACCCTCTGTGTATGAACGTTGCCCTTCAGGTTCCCATTTATTATTTCCCCTCTAACCTTAAACTGATGGTCTTTAGTCCTCGAATCCCCAACCTTGGGAAAAAGACCGAGTACATTTAAGGGCGGCACGGTGGCACAGTGGTTAGCACTGCTGCCTCACAGCGCCTGTAGACCCGGGTTCAATTCCCGACTCAGGCGACTGACTGTGTGGAGTTTGCACGTTCTCCCCGTGTCTGCGTGGGTTTCCTCCGGGTGCTCCGGTTTCCTCCCACAGTCCAAAGATGTGCGGGTCAGGTGAATTGGCCAAGCTAAATTGCCCGTAGTGTTAGGTAAGGGGTAAATGTAGGGGTATGGGTGGGTTGCGCTTCGGCGGGTCGGTGTGGACTTGTTGGGCCGAAGGGCCTGTTTCCACACTGTAAGTCTAATCTAATAACATTCACTCTATCCAGACCTCTCATGATCTTATACACTTCTATAAGATTCCCCCCTCGGTTTCCTTTGCTCGAAAGAGAAAAGTCCTAGCTTGTCCAACCTCTCCCTATAACTCAGTCCCTTGAGTCCTGGCAACATCCTTGTAAATGTCTTCTGCACTCTTTCCAGTTTAATAACATCCTTCCTATAGCAAGGTGACCAAAATTGAATACAATACTCCAAATGCGGTCACACCAATGTCCTGTACAACTGCAACATAGCTTCCCAACTTCTATACTCAACACCCTGACTGATGAAGGCCAGTGTGCCAAAAGCCTTCTTCAATGCCCTGTCTACCTGGGACTCACCTTCAGAGAACCGTGCACCTGAACTCCAACTCTTTAAGGGCCTACCATTCACCATGAAACTCCTACCTTGATTTGACTTTCCAGGATGCAACATCTCACACTTCTCAAAATGAGGTGGAGATTTGTAGACTTGTACCTTTTGGGCAGCCATGTGAAAATTAACTCTAATGATTCTTTTTTTTCTCTACTGATTCTTTTTCAGTTGAAGTGGAATACATAACTCTCCTGTAGTGCTCTGCAAAATTATCTCAAATCTTTTATAAGCTTGATCCATGGCTGTACTGACTGTTCTGTAGGTTTACAATTACCTGTGGACTTAAGAAAAAGCAATATACCAATTTACACTGAGCTTTTAAAATTACATTTCCAAAGCTATCTCTTGCTTTCTCAAAAAATAAAGAATTGCAATGAAACAATTCTCATTTTAAAAGGTACTGGATATTAAATTATCATTGTATCACATGCATTGGATTTAATCCCATCCTTGCAGTTTCCTGACAGTATCTCTTGAAATTCGTGACCATTTTCAAGCTTTTCACTGAAAATCTTTGTGAACTCATCTATTTGATTCTGCAGTTATCGCTTTGAAACAGCTGGTTAATTAAGAAGTACATTCTGCTTGGAACAAAATTATAAGCTTGAGGAGTTCTTGATCTCAGCTAAAGGCAACAAATTATAGAACTTGAAAGCTATCATTACCTTGACTTGTATTAAAATTTGTAATTTCCTTCTATTGTGGCTATCCTTTCAGGGGCACAGCTCCTTTATTTCGCTTTGGAGAGAAACCATTTCCTTGTACCGGACTACAGATGCAGAATAAACACTAAATAAATATTTAATGTCATCATTAACAAGTTTCCCACATGACTTTTGCATCAAAGCAGCAGGAAGGAACTGTCCTCTCACCATTTAGTAAAGATAACAAAACAAGACTATGTCCTGCTGGGTTAGAGGCACAATAAGTGGGATATAAATTCAAGGTAAAAATGCTGTTAAGGGTGGTGGCATAGCATCACTGGCACTCGCTTGTAAGTGCCTTAAAATTATCATCAGTTTGAAGCCCCTGTGTCCTAAAATATCTATAAACTAATGTTCATAGCACTACAGATGCCCTATCAGTTTTATTTTTGGTTAATTGTTCACCATACAATTGCATATCTGTTATAAAATGTATGCGCAGTGCATTTGTGGAGCACTCCAGTGACCAAAATCTGTCATAGGTTTATCAGTTGGAAGAACTTGTATAACTAACAGATATAGCTTCATTTTGGAGTGAATACAACAAATTTGAAACAATATTACTAATCACATTCAACCAATATGAATGAAACATAGCAATTTATAATCTCCGAGAGTACAGCACTGGAGAAGCTAGGGTACTTCTTACAAAGAAAGATAAGAAGTCACTGGAGAGTGTTTAAAATCATGAAAGGTTTAGACAGAGTTAACAAAGAACTGCTTATTCCAAAGGCTGAGGATTGATAACCGCAGAGCATGGATTTAAAGAATCTAAGACAACATGAGGAAAAGTTTTTCTATGTAAGGAATGGTTAGGATTTGGAACATACTACCTGATAAGGTGATGGATGATAATAAAAGCTTAAGAAGAACTTTGTTTAACTTTATTTTAGCTGTGCAATGCATTTCATTTTGCTGTTCCAAAATCTTCTTGGCAAAGGTTAATGGGGCAAACCTTTGCAATTTACTTGGATACTCAAACACAAATCATGTTAATCAAAGATCAGGCAACAGTTTCTAAGCCTGATTCACTTAATGTCTCTCCCTATAACCATGGACTTCTAATCTGAATTATGTTTTAAAGATTAAGACTAAAGAGAGGCACTGACCAATGAAAAATTATGCATGTTCAGCATTTCAGTTGAGTTTGAGCAAGTAAGCAGGAGATTTCAGTTCTGTGCTTGGAATGATTTTTTTTCTGTATTCATTTAAATTAACTGCTAATACTGCTACAGCTAATGTAAAGGTAAAACCTAGCTGCCCTTTGTAACTAGCTATTCTTCTAGATCAGCTTTAATATAGTCAGCTGCAGTGTATGTTTCTCTTCTCCAACTCAGTCTCCTTGAACCTCTCTGTGTTGGACAGTTTAAAGGGAGATTGTCCAGTTGTTTGGTTCTTCTCTGTCTTCCAGAAGGTGGGACAAATCACTGATAAGTGCTATCCCAGGTACTCCACAATAAATATTTCATCAAGAAGACTGATGTAATTTGGGCTTGTGGTCAGGTGACACTTGAATTCCAGGGTTGCTACAGAAATATTAACATTTTATCATGAACACGGATAAAAATGTGTAATGTGGAACCTTAGTTTAAATCTGGCTAGTTCAACCTAATCAATTTACAAGGTACGAAGCTGGAACAGACAGTATTCATGCAGTCAGGCCTCGGCCAATCAACTTTCTATCAAAACCAGGAGGCCTGGAACTTCCCAACCAGGTACCAATGCCCATAATGTTTCAGAATAAACTGTTGTTTCCAACTCCAGTAAAGTTGTTTTGTTAGAAGAATGTTACACAGACTTGGTGGTACCCAGCTCAGGTGGAGACCAGAGGCAATATGTGATAAGGACAGCACTTGGCAGCTGAAGGTTCAATAACATGTAATCTCTAAATGTGAAAGGTAGCCACCTCATTGGATCTTCCTGCACACACCAAATGCTAGCATTAGGCACAGGCCACAGAATCTATGAGAAATGTACGAAGAGGGAGATAAAAGAGGGAACACCTGGAGCCCTAGCTCTCTGTCTCTCTGTGCAACTTGCACTTTCTTCAACATTATCTCCAGAGCACACCTTTGACCTGGCAGCTGAGTTGCCCAGTAACTCCAGCTTCTTGTACCTTGTGGTACCATCAGATTAACCAGACTCAGAGAGACAACATGGTGAGATGATCTGAAGACCAGAACCAGCTCAAGACAAAAGGGGAAGCACAATCGATGACTGAAGATGCTGAAACATCAGCCCACCCTCAAAGATAGAGAAACAGCCTGTTCTGCCCTTATTGAACAGTTATTACCAGACAAACAGTTCAAATACAGTGATAGGGTATTTTGGGAAGTCTCTGTCTGAAGTAGGTAGTTCATATAGATTTGAGTCTGTTTATCCAGACATTTAAGACAGTTTACTGAAGAATCCTGTGAAGACTTTGATAGAGTTTGATTAATGTACAATAGTAGAGTCTGATAAGTATTGTTTTTTCTTAATAAAATGGTCACTAATGTTGTGTTGCACTTTCCCATGACTCTTGTCCCCTTTGTCTATCTTACCATGTAACATGCCTGATTTAAAAAGGGTTATTGCAACCTAGTTAAGGTTCATCAGTGAGTTAGTTAGTTTGTTTACCCACCTTTCACTTCACAATAGACCGAGTCAAAGCATGTGAAAACTGGACAAAAAGGGATGGAAAATATGGGCAGGACAAAATGAAGGATGTTGCAGCTTGCTCCAAGACGATCTGAAGCTCCTATTATGATTCTAAGCCGTGTATGTGGGAACCTTAAAGACACAAACAAGGTCGTCAACTTTGGCTTGGAGGAAACTCTTCCTCCGAAAGCAGAAGGTTAAGATGAGTGCCATATGTTGACAGAGGTGAGCATTATGTTGAAGGCTGGGTAGGTGCCAAATTGTTTGCAAATTTGTAAGAAATTTAATGGATTGTTACAAATAGTTTTTCAAGCCTCCCATTCTGTCTAGGGAGTTGCAGAATCAATTGTTGATCCTTCAACCCACATGTTTCAGCATCCCAGATGATTCAGTCGCTTACATTTTCCACCACAAAAGCATAATCCTCATTTTGTAACATAATTTGTTGAGGTCTTCCTATCTCCTGCCACATATGGACTCAGGAATTGGGAGAGCTCTTAAAGTTAGGCATTTGTGAGATTCTTATCAACCAGACAAAAGGTCTATAAAATTCGATGGGGAGATTCTGAAAGAAGAGACTATATAAGGATAGGGAGGGCTCTGCAAATGGGCACTTGGAAATCAGAAGAGTCTGTAAAACATGGGTCAATAAAGATGGTAAGTCTTTAATACGCATCATGAATTCAATACGTCTGTAACATGGGCCGGGGGAATCTTACTGTGCTGTGTAAAATGGGGATTTTGAAATAAACATTTAAAAAATTGGGCATCTTAAAATTGAGAGAGTTCTGAAATGCCAATTCTGAAATGGTTACTCTATGAAATCAGTGAATTCTTATAAAATAGAGCTTTCTCTGAAAACGACATGACTGTAGTTTGTGCAGGCTGTAGTGGTGCAGTGTTCTCAGTAAAATGAGGAATGTCCATGATTCCGTTTAGAGAAGAAGATCTGCCATCCTATTCCAGTCTGTGACTTCAGTCTCTCGGTAATGGAGTTGACTTTTAACTGCTCTCTGAAATGGTCTAGCTAGCCAATCAGTTCAGGAGCAATTAAAGGTAGGCAACAAAACTTTGGCCCTGTCAGTGATGTCCAAATCTCATGAAAGAATAAAGAGAAAGGAAAATTCAAATTAGGAGCTTTACAATTTGAGGCATTTATAAGCTGGAGTCTCTGAAATGCGAAGGACAATGAAATAGGTGTTTTCTGGTTTCGCCTCTTCAGTTGCTTATGTGTGGCTTCATAGTTCTTGGAATTTACCTTATGAAAACTACTGACATGACACCACAGACAAACATGTAGAACAATACATTATGATTTAGCCATCAATGTCACATACTTGCATGTCATATAATCAGGTATCATGTCATCAAATATCACAACATCAGGTAACAAAGCTCTGGCAAGGTCTCCAAACGGATCTGTCAACCCTATTGTCAATTAAATGTGTGCAGAAGTTTTCTTTCTGCTCTGTGGTAGTTTGAGTTGGAAGTTTTCTATAGGCCTCTGAATAGTTCCAGAGATGTAGAGGAAAGGATAGCAAAGATGATTCTGGATAGGGGTGAGAGAGACAGGGTAGTTGTCATGGGGGACTTCAACTTTCCAAATATTGACAGGGAACACTATAGTATGAATACTATAGATGGGTCAGTTTTTGTCCAGTGTGTGCAGGAGGGCTTCCTGACACATTATGTAGACAGGCCTACAAGGGGTGAAGCCACATTAGATTTGGTACTGGGTAATTAGCCCAGCGAGGTGTTAGACGTGGAAGTAGGTGAGCACTTTGATGATAGTGATCACAATTTTGTTATGTTTACTTTAGTGATAGAAAGGGATAGGTGTATACCACTGGGCAAGAGTTACAGCTGGGGGAAAGGCAATTACAATGCAAATAGACAAGATTTAGGAAGCATGGGATGGGGAAGGAAACTGCAGGGGATGGGCAAATTAGAAATATGGAGCTTATTCAAGGAAAAGCTCCTGTATGTCCTAGCTAAGTATGTACCTGTCAGGCAGGGAGGAAGATGTAAAGCGCAGGAGCTGTGGTTTACGAAAGAAGCGGAATCTCTGGTCAAGAGGAAGAAGGAGGTTTATGTTAGGATGAGATGTGAAGGCTCAGTTAGGGCGCTTGAGGGTTACAAGGTAGCCAGGAAAGACCTAAAGAGAGGGCTCAGAAGAGCCAGGAGGAGACATGAGAAATTGTTGGTGGATAGGATCAAGGTAAACCCTAAGGCTTTCTACAGGTATTTAAGGAATAAAAGAATGATGAGAATAAGATTAGGGCCAATCAAGGATAGTAGTGGGAAGTTGTGTGTGGAGTCAGAGGAGATAGGGGAAGCGCTAAATGAATATTTTTCAACAGTATTCCCTCTAGAAAATGACAATCTTGTCAAGGAGAATACTGAGATACAGGCTATGAGGCTAGGTGGGATTGAGGTTGTTAGGAAGCATTATTAAGGGTAGGTTGTGTTCAGAAACTTTATTGTTAGGTAGTGCTCACGTAAGGTAGTACTAGCAAGTCTGGAAACTGTTAGCTTCACTAGACAACAGTAAGCCATTATGTTACACTAAGAACAGACTGAAACACTGATGGCATAATGGGGCCACAGGGAAGGTGAACAGATAACAGGACATTGAAACCGTGTTAGATTGCACGTAGCTCATACTGAGGTAACTGAATCTTATCTCTTCTGGAACCAATACTATTAGAGAATACCGCTTCTTACCAAATAAGGATGTAGCACTGGAATGTGAGGGGCTAAAAGCTAGACAAAGAGAACAATAGATCAGAACGCGCCTTCTCCAGTGAAGAGTAAATATCTCACTGCATGTCCTGTGTACGGCTCTCTCATTAAATCAGCTTATATTTTGAATCAGATCCTGTGTCTCTCTCCTTCAAACGAACACGGGACGGTAGCCCTGTCCTAACAAGGTTCACAAGGAAAAGGTATTAGAAATCCTGCAGAGTGTGAAAATAGATAGGTCCCCTGGGTCAGATGGGATTTATCCTAGGATCCTCTGGGAAGCCAAGGAGGAGATTGCCAAGCCTTTGGCATTGATCTTTAAATTGTCATTGTCTACAGGAATAGTGCCAGAAGACTGGAGGATAGCAAATATGGTTCTCCTGTTCAAGATGGGGAGTAGAGACAACCCAGGTAATTATAGACCAGTGAGCCTTACTTCAGTTGTTGGTAAAGTGTTGGAAAAGGTTATAAGAGATAGGATTTATAATCATATAGAAAAGAATAATTTGATTAAGGATAGTCAGCATGGTTTTGTGAAGGTTAGGTCATGCCTCACAAACCTCATTGAGTTCTTTGAGAAGGTGACCAAACAGGTAGATGAGAGTAAACTGGTTGATGTGGTGTATATGGATTTCAGCAAGGTGTTCGATAAGGTTCCCCACAGTAGGCTATTGTACAAAATGCGGAAGAAGGGGATTGTGGGAGATATAGCTGTTTGGACCAGTAATTGGCTTGTTGAAAGAAGACAGAGGGTGGTGGTTGATGGGAAATGTTCATCCTGGAGTCCAGTTAGCAGTGGTGTACCGCAAAGGTCGGTGTTAGGTCCACTGCTGTTCGTCATTTTTATAAATGACCTGGATGAGGGCGTAGAAGGGTGGGTTAGTAAATTTGCAGATGACTCTAAGGTTGGTAGAGTTGTGGATAGTGACGAAGATTGTTGTAGGTTACAGAGAGACATAGATAAGCTGCAGAGCTGGGCTGAGATGTGGCAAATATAATTTAATGTGGACAAGTGTGAGGTGATTCACTTTGGTTGGAGTAATGGAATGCAAAGTACTGGGCTAATGGTAAGATACTCAGTAGTGTAGATGAGCAGAGAGATCTCAGTGTCCAGGTATACAGATCCTTGAAAGTTGTCACCCAGATTGACAGGGTTGTTAAGAAGGCATACAGTGTTTTAGCTTTTATTAATAGAGGGATCGAGTTCTGGAACCATGAGGTTATGCTACAGCTGTACAAAACTTTGGTGTGGCCTCACGTGGAGTATTGTGTACAGTTCTGGTCACCGCATTACAAGAAGGATATGGAAGCTTTGGAAAGGGTGCAGAGGAGATTTACTAGGATGTTGCCTGGCATGGAGGGAAGGTCTTCTGAGGAAAGGCCGAGGGACTCGAGGCTGTTTTCGTTGGAGAGAAGGAGGTTGAGAGGTGACTTAATAGAGACATATAAGATAATCAGAGGGTTAGATAGGGTGGACAGGGAGAGCCTTTTTCCAAGTATGGGGATGGCGAGCACGAGGGGGCATAGCTATAAATTGAGGGGTGATAGATATAGGACAGATGTCAGAGGTAGTTTCTTTACTCAGAGAGTAGTAAGGGTATAGAATGCTTTGCCTGCAACGGTAGTAGATTCACCAACTTTAAGTACATTTAAGTCGTCATTGGACAAGTATATGGACGTACATGGAATAGTGTAGGTTAGATGGGCTTCAGATTAGTATGACAGGTCGGTGCAACATCGAGGGCCAAAGGGCCTGTACTGCGCTGTAATGTTCTATGTTCTAAATACAGATGCAAATTTAATTCCCAGGCTTCAATTAAGACATGTGTCCTACTCCTTTTCCTTCCAGTAGGTTGGACAGAATTATCAGGGCAGGTAGTCTATAATACTGCAGCTGGTGGGGCTAAGTAAAATCCAAAGTGAACCATAGCTGCACAAGATGTCTGCAACCTGAAGGTCTTCATCACAGATTTGTTGAGCTGTAGTTCAAATTGGAAACTTGTGAATTGCATCTGAAAAGGAGAGTTATGACATGCACCAGAATATTACGAACATTAAGTTAATACTTTAAAAAGAACTAGCTATTAAAATTATCATTGTAAATCATGTGACCTTTGACATTTGAGCTACAGACAGGAACAAGTCTCAAGTGAATACCTAGTTTAAAAGGGACATTTATAGTCCCGAGGGGAATTCACTTGTTATTTTTGCTTAAGTATAGATAAACACAAAGAAACCATGGCATCTCCAGGCTGCTATCTCCAGAGATCATTCTGAATAAAGGGGACATCAAAATTTTGTTGGTAGCAGATATGAGTGAATGGATACAAACAACCATCCTTTGTATCCTAATGTTTGTTTTTCCCATCCAAACCAGACTGGGTGAATATTAAGGGTTATATATCAGCACAGAATATTGGAATCATGGTAAATATCACCCTTCATTTGAGCTTGCATAAGTCAAATGGCAAAACAGCTTTGTTTTCTTGATCTGTTCAAAGAAAAGCTCGAAGCTTTGCATTTCAGTTCCACCAGAAAACCATTGAACCAAAATGTTATTAAAATATGATCTTAGCACGCAGGAAACACTTGTGAGGCCAACATTTATTGTCCACCTCAATTTTCTTTTCAGAAGGTGGTGAAAAGCCAATTGCTTGAGTCCTGGAGACCATGTGATGTAGGGACACAAACTTAGGAAAGAAGTTCTAGGATTTAGTCAATGATAAGGAATGAATGGTGTTGTAGTTCCAAGTTGTAATACCTTATGTTTTAAGGGGAACTTGCTTCTGCATTCACTCTCATTTCCTTGACCTTTCCTTCTATGTGATATTGGTCATGGGTTTCAAAGGTGCTTTTGAAGGAGCTGATGTAAGTTGTTGTGTTGCATCTTGTAGATGGTACACCTAGCTGCCAATGTATGTCCATGATGGAGGGAGTGAACGCTGAAGGTAGTGGATGAGGTTCCAACCAAATGGGTTGCTTTGTACTGGATAACATTGAGCTTCTTGAGAGTTATTGGAGTTGCACTTATATAGTCAATTAGAGAGTATTCAATCACTCTCCTGACTTTTGCCTTATGCAAGTTAAATGTAACAACTTGTTGAGGGTTTTGCTGAATTGGTCCCAAATCTAACAGTTTTCACAAAGTGAAAGCATGAGGCTGAAGTTGTTGTCAAGTCTTCAGCTAGTCTTGCTGTTAATTGGGTCTGGACTGGCTGAAATTACTGATTTTGAAATGAACTGACAACAAGAGACTAGGACCCGTGGACACAGCCTTAGAATTAGAGGGGGTAAGTTCAGAACAGAAATGCGGAGACGTTTCTTCAGCCAGAGAGTGGTGGACCTGTGGAATTCATTGCCGCAGAGTGCAGTGGAGGCTGGGACGCTAAATGTCTTCAGGGCAGAGATTGATAAATTCTTGATGTCACAAAGAATTAAGGGCTACGGGGAGAATGTGGGTAAGTGCAGTTGAAATGCCCAACAGCCATGATTGAATGGCGGAGTGGACTCGATGGGCTGAATGGCCTTACTTCCACTCCTATGTCTTATGGTCTTATGGTCTTAATGGTGGGTCAGTTTGTGGAATCAAGCAATGAGTTATTCACTGAAGAATTCTTAGTCCCTGACTTTCTCTCAGTACCAGTGTATTTGTATGGCTAGCCCAATTCAGCTTCTGGTCAATGGTAACCCCAAGAATGTTGGTAGTAGATTCAATTGTAATGATATCATTGAATGTCATGGGGAGATGTTTAGATTCTCTTTTGTTGAAGAAGGCCATTACCTGCCATTTGTTTGGCCCAAACATTACTTGCCATTTATCAATCCAACCTTGTTTAGGTTCAGGTACATTTGGACATGAGCTACTGCAGTATCCGTGTAATTGCAGAAGGTGCTAATATTGAGCAAACATCACTGAGGATTCTCATTTCAGTCCTTGTGATAGATGAAGCAACTGAAGATGTTTGGGTCCAGGATACTATACTGAGAAACTCCTACAGTCAGAAATCTAAAATGCATCCTAGTTGCAAATCAGCATGCTCATGGAAATGAACAGCAATACTTCACAATCATCAGATCCCAGCAGAGAGAAATCTTGCCTCACTTTTTCCAATTTCAAGTTTACTTACAAACCAATCTCTTGGAAATTTGAAGAAAATAAACCTCATAACTTTACTTGGCAAGACTCCTACTTCAACCTTAAAGCATACAAACCATCCTTGAAATTGTTGGCCTACCATGTGGGAGATCAGACTCTGAATAAGAAACTGAGATAATATCAAGCTATAAAGGTTTATTACCTCCACCTACATTTAACCTTTGTGCGTGAAACTCATTGAATGAGCCAGTCATCATGTTTAAATTTGGTCTCTGTTTATGAGAATAAATAGCCTTCTTTATCTTAAAACTCACAAAAGCTTGCAGCTGAAAAATGTTTAATTGAAATAAAGGTACAATGGTATAAGAAAGACAGAACGATGTAAGAAAGTACACATCTCCTTCACACAAAATGCACTGATCACAGGAAATAATGTACATATTCTGTCTGTTATATTTATCTGAAAATTTTGATTCAGGTGGTATCCACATCCCTAGCATAAATAGTACTTTAGATATAGTCAATGTTCAAGCTCAAGAGGAATACAAGACAGGCAAGCTTTGGTCCCCAGCTGTCAAAGATAGAAGAACCTGGACGCTTGTCATTGTCCAACATGTAGCAGGTACTTATTATCTGTATAGATTCCCAATCAAGGGAAATGGGCTATTTGACTATAGCAATGCAGTACAGGAAACTAATCAGGTGGAGCACATAAAGAAATGTCATGGTAGTGGTGAGAGATAGTAAAGGGGCTAAATTCTGTTCTTTGCAGCCCTGACTGTGAATTCCAAAGGCAGTGTTGCCTGCCCCGTACCAGGAGAGGATGATTTTAAAATCTAAAGCCATACTAAGACCTTAATCAGGGTAGTAATGAGGTAAAGAAAAGTAGCATGTGACAGCATGGGATAGGGATCGGTGAATAAGGTCAAATCATGAAAAATAATAAGTTAAAAATAAAGACATTTCATCTAAATGCAAGGAATTCTTTTTTAGCGAAGTAAAGATATTAACAGTACCAATAGAGATAAACGGGTTTGATTTAAAAGTAATTACTGAGATATGGTCGCATGGTGACCACGACTGAATGAACTTGACACTTTGAAAAGGTTGGCAAAATAGAAAACTGGCAATCTTGATAATAAAAGAGGAGATAAAAATAGTAGTGAAGAAGAAGCGTGACGCAGAACATCAGGAACTAGTATTATTATGGTGACAAAATGCAGCAACTGGAAGGAATATCTGCGTTACAATTTATCACAGGGAGATGAAATAACAAAATTCTGCTCTCTCTTCCACTTTTCATTCAGACCAGTGGTACAATTTGTATATATTATTGCCTTTAATCAATTCTTCACAAAAGTAGTAGTTTAATTTTCTTGCACCTCTTAAAATTTTCCCATTCTCCTAAAAATGCAACATTTTGCTGAGCTGCAATTCTCTGGGCATCAGTCACTGTGGGCAGAAATATCTCAGTATCTCAGCAGTGTGGGCTATGAGAAAACTTGTTGCAGTATCAGCGAGAAGTCCAGTCAGGCCCATCTGAAAGCTGGAGGCTTGATCAGTGCTATGATGAAATACCCATGAGACAGCAGCAAGTTGCCAATTAAGGGGAATTATTGCTTGTTAAACACTTAGTAAATGGCCCAAAGCATCTCATTAATATCCAGCTTCCAATCTGATCTGAACAAGATACTCATGGAGAAATCTCGACATGGAAGTCAGAGCTGCAATCCCACAACTTCAGAGATTCCACCATGCACTTGGACCAAACAGCATCTCAGGGCACAATCCACAGGCACCAGCTGCTGGCACTCCTTATCCGTGGATATGGCTATCTGGCATTTACCAAAAACCACCATGGCACCATGGCTTCTTATGAAGCACAAACCTGCATTGCAGGGTGCACCAGCAGCCAGCATTAAAAGGCCGCAGCAGGAACACTTTGCTCACAAGGACAGGCATCCAGCTCATGAATTGGACAAGGCTGATTGCTTGTTCCCTTAACATTCACTCACTCAGCTTTTATCTGCATGCTTGTAGTACACATGCCTTCCCTGGCATGCCATGCTATGCCAGTTAGCATGTTGGCGGGGGAACAACGGTTTGATGTCTGGTACAGCGAGGCATCAGTTTAATATCTGCAGCGTGTGCTGGCTGTCTGATTGACAAACACACAACGCGTTCATTCAATCGAATGGCCATGTCGGAACGTGGGTAGGGAATCCAGTCAAGGGAGGGCCTCTCTCAGTCAGTGGTTTTCTCAGTCAGGGCCACAGTCCACACCCAATCCAGGGGTTGGATACAGTCAGTGATCAGTTTGTGGTGCTCATTATCAAAGGATTTGTCTGACTGCAGTTTGGGGAGTGGATGATGCTCAGTCCTGTAATGCCAGCAGCAGCAACAGCTGGGGGAATCAATCAGGAAGCTGCAAAGACAGCAGTTGTGGATGTGGTCTGTCACAGTAGGAGGATGCTTGTTGAACTCAGTCAGAGCTATGAGGTAAATACAGTCCTTGGTGCCCCTCCATCAATCATTAAGTAGGGTGCAAGGAGAGCCTGAAGGGGCAGTGGGGGGGTGGGGGTGATTTAACTGCCAAAAGTAGCTGTGGAGACTGTCTGGGAATGGTGATGGGGATTGGACAATGAAGAGTTTTTTGTGGAGATAGGAACAAGGACAGTGGCAGACGTTACTTAAGCTACTTGGGGGTATGCGGAACTGCATCAGAGTGTATGGTAGTTCAATGAGTACTGGAGTGTGCCTCCCTTGCAGCATGCTTCAGAAGACCAATTGTTTGTTCAATGATGTCCACAGTGTAAGTATGGGCTGCACTGAACTGCTGTTAGTTATTAATCTGAGGGGTTTGACCTAAGGGTCATTGGCCATGTCTTCTAGGGATACACCTTGTCACCCACAATCCAGTCCTGGAGATTATTTGGCAGGACAAATATTCCAGAAAACTTGGGGTTGGGCAGAATGTGTATTTGAGATATGAACACTTACTGCACACAATATTGCTTGAATGAGTCAATGTGACCGCACTGATGTGGCAGCCCAAAGGACAGGTTATCTTTCACCCTGATGTTGCAGAGTACAGATCTGCCATGAAACCACTTGATCCTCACTTGAAAGAGTATTACCGTTTATGTAATGAGTCAGCTTGTTTGAGAAGCTAACAAACATTCTATTTACTGGATCATGAAACCATAAAAATGAGGAACAGGATTAGGCCATTTGACCCCATGAGCCTGCTCTTCCAAAATTGATCCAAAATTCCTCACTTCCACTTTCCTATTTTTTCCCTGTAACCCTTGATTCCCTACTGATTAGGAAACTATCTATCTCAGCCTTAAATATCCACAAGGACTCTGCCCCTACAGCTCGCTGTAGCAAGGAGTTCCAAAGACTGTCAATTTTCTGAGAGAAGGAGTTCCTCATCTCAGTCTTAAATTAGTGCTTCCTTATTCTGAGATGACACCCTCTGGTCCCAGACTCTTCCATGAGGGGTAACATCCTCCTAGCATTCACCCTGTCAAGTCCCTTAATAATCCTATATGTTTAAAAATGATCACTTCTCATTCTTCTAAACTCCAATGAGTTTAATCTTTGCTCATCTGACGGTCCCTCCACAGTGGGGATTATCCTCATGAGCACCTCTGAACTGCCTCCAATTAAATCATATCTTTCCTGAACAATGGGATCAAAACTGCTCACAGACCTCCAGATGTGGTCTCACCAGCAGCTTGTACAGTGAAGACTTCTCTACTTTTCTACTCCAACCCCCCACCCCCCCCACCCCACCCCCACCTTGAAATATGGACGAACATTCCATTAGCCTTCCTCATTACTTGCTGTTTCTATGTGCTAGCTTTCTGTGTTTTGTGCACAAATACTCCCAAGTCCCTTTGTGTTGCAGCTTTCTGTAGTTTCTGTCTATTTAAATAATGCTTTGTTTTTTTGTTGTCTCTTCCAAAATGAACAACTTCACATCTTTCTACATTATTCTCTATTGCTAGCTTTATGCCTATTCACTTATCTCTCTCCAAATTGTTTTCACCCCTTTGCAACTTGCCTTTCCCCTTATTTTTGTGTTGACTGCAAATTTGGCAACAATACATTCACTTCCTTCTACTAAGTCATTAATACATATCGTATATATTCCAGGTCAGGTCCCAGCACTGATTCCTGTGAAATTCTACTGGGTACAGGGAGGAAAAAGTCTAACATATGTTGTGTATATGTTGGACTTTCCTTCTGTCGGGTAAGAACATTTTGCCTGTGAATGTAAATTACAGTTTTAATCCTGAAATGTTAATGAAAGAAAATCACATTCCAGATGGTGTGTGTTTCTATCTCCAGTGGGTTATCTTTACCTGATGCAGCAACACTCATGTTACTTCTTGTAAAATGAGAAACTGGGAGGTCATAGAGTCACAGAAATGTACAGTATGGAAACATACCCTTTGGTCCAACTCGTCCAGGACAACCAGATCTCCTAAATTATTCTGGTCCCATTGGCCAGCATTTGGTCCATATCCCTGTAAATTCTTCCTTTTCACATCCCAAATGTCTGGGGAACAGGTGTTGAAAGATCCAACAGATGTTTATTATAGCATTCAAATACATACACTTATTACATTCACTGGCACGTCTATGTCACAACTAACATTAAGCTATTAATTTACAAACAGTATCATCCTCTCATCAGCACATCATGCTTCATGGCCTGGGTTAAGGTGGAGTCCAAGACCTTTGTACCCTCAGGTCACATGCAATGATATAGTGATGATATCATGAGCATGTTACTTAGTGCCATCCTGACTGTGAAGAATAATATATATCTGATAACAAATGTCTCAGAAGTTTCTGAACATTCCAGGAGGGAAATTCAGTATAACTGTGGCTCAGCTGGTTAGCAATACTGCCTCACAGCACCAGGGACCAAGGTTCGATTTGACTCCCAGGTGACTGTCGTATGGAGTTTGCATATTCTCCACATGTCTGTGTGGGTTTCCTCTGGGTGCTCCAGTTTCCTCCCACCGTCACAAAGATGTGCAGATCAGATGGATTGGCCAAACTAAATTGCTTATAATGTCCAGGGATATGTAGGCTGGGTGAATTAGCCATGAGAAATGCAGGGTTACGAGGATGGGGTGGGTGGGTAGGTCGGGCTAGGATGCATTTCGGAGGGATTCTGTAGGGATTCCAGACTGGTCAAACTTCTGAAAAATTTACCTTTGACCAAAAATCCATTAGGAAGTGGTCAACTTGTAATTTCTGCAAGACGCTACAGGGAAAGAAGAGGGTGGATCCTGTTATGTGGTTACCTGAATAGTCTGTCAAAGACATTTAGCAAGACATCACTTGGCTACTGGAGAGAAGGGCACTACCAATCAGATCCTTTCTTTATGCCAAGACTCTTGCATCACTGCATGCTGCCCTTAAAACAACTGAAGGGGAGAGGAAATTGTCATCCATCTCCTTCTGGATTGTGTCTTTCCAAAGAAGATCTGGAGACAGAGATGCAGTGGTTTTTGTCAAGGTTCATTCCAAGCAGTTCTGTGATGCAGGACTCTGTGCTCTGCAAGCTGTTCCCAGATGCACACTGAGACAAACATTAACTGCAAGTCGAGGACCATCAACTCGGTGAAAGACACCCTTTGGTTTGTCCAAAACATGTTGGTCTTTCAGTGTAAAGAGTTGTCCTCGGCTGAGTGTTGTAGACTGACATATTCCAAGGACCAGTGACGACATGCTGAGGGACTCACTCAAGATCTTTCTGCCAAAGTATAACAGGGGTTCATTCAGTTGCCTTGAAATGTAAATATTTTATTCCTGCATGAGTTAAAAATGTCCTTGTTATTTGCTACTGCAGAGTAGCTCTTGTGGGATGTAAAATTCTGATGTATCATTTCCGTTTGTTTTTCCTTGTTGGAAAGACTGTACAAAACAGAATGACAACTTTTTTGTATGCACTTACAGACTTTTTTTCTGAATAAAGTATATTTTTACAATTATAAACAAAAATACTGCTGTGACTTGACTTAAATATCTCAACTTTGAGCTGCAGTATATTCATTTCCAAGTATTATTGTTTTGTAAAAGAGTTTTTTCTTTGGATCAATGCCAAATGTTATTTCTACAGTTGGGAGACTGATTTATTTTGTATCCTGCCCAAATAAGCTCCCTTGCCTGCCCTTCTAAAAACTATGATTGGGTTTGAAAGAACCTGCATAGAGAGTACAAAAGAAATGAAGTGAAGATGCATTTTTAGAAGACACTGCTTTGACCTCAAAGGGAATATTGTGATTAATTCTAGGCACTGCACTTTGAAAAGGATCAGCAAAAATGGGTACTGCAGATGCTGAAGATTAGAGTAATGCTGGAAAAGCACAGCAGATCAGGCAGCTTGACGTTTCGGGCAAAAGCCCTTCATTAGGAAGCCTGATGAAGGGCTTTTGCCTGAAATGTCAATTTTCCGGCTGCTCAGATGCTGCCTGACGTGCTGTGCATTTCCAGCACCACTCTAATCTTGACTTCAAAATGGATGTGAAGGCTTTAGAGAGAACCAGCAAAACTTGTGGATAATGATTTCAGGACAAATCAACTTCTGTTGTATGAACAGAGTGGAGTAGATTGAGTTATTTTCCTTTGAGAAGCAAACAGGTGAGAGCAAAGTTAATAGAGGTGCTCAAGATCAGCGGCCTGGACAGAATAGAGAGTCACAAATTAGAGGAAACAGATTTAAGATGAGTGGTAACATCCAGCAAAACATTTTCATGCAGCAAGTTGTATGAATCTGAAATGCTTGTCTAAGATTTAAACGTCGATTTTACTGCTCCCTGGATGCTGCTTGAACTGCTGTGCTTTTCCAGCACCACTAATCCAAAATAAGATTTAAATGGAACATGACTCAAACATGGCTTTCAAAAGGCAAATATATACCTGTCGATAGAAAATTAACATGGCTTTGGGGAAATGGAGGGTGTGTAGAACTAGCTGAGTTGCTCTTAGAGAGAATTAACACACCAGGAAGGACTGAATGAGCTCACTACGTGCTATAACTATTCCATAACATTGTGGGTCTACTAAAACCATTTTAAATGAAATTGCAATTGGATCATGATGTAACATCCTTCTCATGATTTAAAGAAAGTAGCAAACAATAAAATGTAGCACGAACAATGAAATGACCAGAACTAAATTCAAAGATGTGTTGGAAGTATTTTTCTTCAAGTTATGATAAGTTTCAGTAATTCAAAGCAGTTAAGACCAGAAACAGACTGTCTTGAAAAGTAATGGTCCAAAGGGAATAATTATTTCAGATGAGATGCTAAGTTGATAGCTTAACAATGCCTTTAAGCAAATTCCATTACCATTCTGAGAAAATAAAACCATTTTGTTCAGTTGCCATATGAAGGTGAACAACTGATATGGCTATAAATGATTGATCTAAAGCTGCAATTTGCAAACATCTAATTCGGGGAATCATTGGTGCAACTGTTTCTTCAGCTGTTGCTTTGTAAATGGCTGCAGCTTGAATTTAGTTCTGACCATTCCATTGTTCGTGCTACATTTTATTGTTTGCTCCTTTCCTTAAATCATGAGAAGGATGTTACATCATGGTCCAGTTGTAATTTCGTTTAAAATAGTTTTAATAGACTTACAATGTTATGGAATAGTTACAGCACACAATTCAAGTTGTTTCTGTACTTAACGCATATTCCACTAAGTCGAGTCTCAGTTAGGGGTGCATTTTGTAGCATGCTGTGTTGGAGTTCAGAACAAAGCTAGTGTAAACTGCAATAGTTTAACATTCAGCCAATGATTCTTAATGAGATTCTCATGGTCATTTGGGATATAGACAGTTAGGATTTCTCTTCCCGTGTCTTAACAAGTTGTGATGCCATTTCAGTTTGTTGCTATGGTTTTCTTGTCCTCAGAGCGTCAATGCTATGGATACCGAGAGCCACCCAAATGATTGTTATTGTTACCAGCACAGGATTTAAAAATTACTTTGAAATATATAATCGTAATGGTTGAGTTTTGAAATGTCATCAAAAGTGATTCATCATGGAGTAACTAAAAACCGCAAGCACAAAGATATTTTCACAAAATTCAGAATGATATTGCACAGAAAAAGGTGATTCAGGCCATTATGCCTGTGCTAGCTTATTGGAAGAGCTATTCATTAGTCTGTTCTGCTGTTTTTCCCTTGCCCTGACATTATCTCCACCACGTGATGTTCCTGCGTTTAGAAGAAAGGTTGGCACTTTTTTTTACTGAAGCGTAGGAGGTTAGAGACAACCTGATAGAAATTTATGAAATAATAAGAGGTATAGACAGAGTTAATGGTAGTTCTCTTTTCCCTAGATGGGGGATTTCAAGTTTAGGAGTCACATTTTTAAGGAGAGAGGAGAGAGATTTAAAAAAGCCATGAGAGGTAAATTCTTTACCCAGAGGGTGGTCTGAATGTGAAATGAACTTCCAGAGGAAGTGGTGGATGTGGGATACAATGACAACGTTGAAAAGACATTTGGATATGTACATGAATAGGAAAGGTTTGGAGGGATATGGGCCAGGAGCAGGCAGATGGGCCTATTTTAGTTTGGGATTATGTTCGACATGGACTGGTTGGACCGAAGGGTCTGTGTCTTTGCTATATGACTTTATGAATCTATGTATTTATCTAATTCCGTTTTGGCATTTAACACTGAATCTGCTTTCACCTTTTTGATTCAAATCATAACCCACTGAATGTTTTGCATCTTCTGCCCTCTGGATCATTTCTGTATGGATGCTTTGCCCAAATGTAGCTACTTGCATCACGGTAGATCCTCAGCTATTTACTTGTATGTTTGCTTACGGTGCTACAATTCCATTGCCTTTCACTGTCCAGCACAGTCCAACTTTTCCCTCAGTCAGAGAGAGAATTAAATTTACAATGTTAGAATTATTCTGTAGAATGCGTTAGCCATTTGGCCAACAGAGCTAAATGGCCTCTTTATAATATGCTTCCAAATTACCTTAGCCCACAACTTTTGATCACTACTGGGGAGAAGGTTTCAAAAATTACCCAGTTATCTTGCTGTGCATTTTGCAGCCAGACATCTGCATCGAGTCACTCCTGGATTTCTCCGTCATAGCTTGCAGGTCTGGGGGATGCATTGATGGAAAGTTGACTGTCAGGTCTGGGAATCTGATGGAGTTGTGTTGTGTGTCTGTGGGTCTTCTGTGATCAACAAAGAGGCCGAATTGGCAAGAGGAGAGGCAAGGCAGGGGGTTGTGTTGGGTCCAGGTATTGTTGGGATAGAGTTGAGAGAACTCAGTTAAGGAGTATATGGGCAGTTGGGGCAATGTGGATGTTCCTAGGTATTGGGGCGGGGGTGGTGTGGGGTTGGTGTCAGGAGTTGTAGAGGACAACAGTGGGAATGGTCAAGTTCAGAGGGGCGTTGATGAGGTTGTTGGATTTGTGAGGGGGAGTTTGCAGTGTATGAGGTGGTCAGATCCAGGCTGGTGTTGTGTTGGGCAGTCCAGGATGTGATTGGCTCTGCAGATACGGAGGAGGCACCCTCAGTGTCTGCTGGGTATTGAAGAATAGCTGAGCGGTGAGTTGGAGAGATCAGTTTAATCATTGCCCTGGATTTGGAGGAAGTTTTAATTCCAATAACTTTTAAGATAAGTGAGTCAAAACCTTCAAAGAGATTCAGATGTCAGACAATTGCCCATTCCAAGTTTCAACTTTCCAAGTAATTTCTTTAGGAGCAGCTGCAGCAAGACTTTCACATGGTCTCAAAAAGCAACTCCAGCCATGCAACAGCAATAGTTAGTTCTTTTTCTCTCGGCAGGTTTGGTTTCTGGCTAATCTGCTGAATGGAATTGTGATTGATAGGTCTGGTTGAATAGCCCTCATATCTTCAGTACTGCAGTTCCAAGTTGGCAGTTCCAGCATGCACAAGCAGTTCTGGTGCTGGTGGTGTTAAATGTTATGGTATTGCTGCAAGAACAGGGGACTGCACCAGAGTTATTTTGAGTCAGAAGATCATAATGCTATTCAGTCTGTAAAGTTGAATTGATTGCAGGTGATTTTGATAAAGTGGTAAATGGTTTTGTATGGTTAAAGTTGCTAAACTAGGGACATGTGGCAGTATGTGTTGGTTCTGACGTCAAAGGTTCTGCTCAATTGCTTAGACCCAGGCACAGGTTCTGTCTTCCTGTTTTTCAATGTCTGGATTTGCCACCACTGTCTGTCCAGGTGACAGTTCTTGGATAAATAATAAGAGGGTTGAATGGGGTTAGAGTTCTGGTCAGGATGATAGGAAGAAGGCAAGAGGTGGCCCTGCAGTTTGTTAATTGGAAAAGTGAGCAAGACATGAGATGACAGATCAGATATGAGCATATCATCATATTCAATAATTTCAACCACACCTCTTGTCACAGTGTTGACCCAGGCTGTTTCAATGATGGAAAGCACTATCTGCTTGATGATGATAATGTAATGATATGCAGCTCAATACAACTTAGAGGAACAACACCTCCTCTTCCACCTAGGTACCTTACAACCCTCAGGACTAAGCATTGAGTTTAACAATGTGCATGAATATCTTCCTCCATGTTCATTACCCACCTCCACATCCCGGATCCTGTTTCTCATGTTTGTTCTTAGCACAGCAAACCCGTTTTCAAAGATTTACACTTTCCAATAGCACCCACTCAACTTATATCTCTCTCCCAGTTTAACATCAACCATCCCTTTGTTTGCTTCTGCCATTTTTTCTCTCAATCTCTGGGCACCATCTCTGTGTATTCCACCATTTCACAGTTGCTTTCAGTTCTGATTAAGGGTCACTAAGCTTGAAACTTTAACTCTGTTTTTGTCTCCATAGATGATGCCAAATATGCTGAGTTTCTCAGCCCTTTCTGCTTTTATTGATATGCAGCTCTGTTTGTCCTCAGGCCACTTAGACATGTGACCTTGCAAAGAGTAAGAAATGTGTCCAGTGAGTGTGATACAATTGATTGCTGACTTGGTTGTCATGCTTTAATAACTGGCAGTATGTATGAGCTATAAGGTTAGGATTGGGGTTCCCAACAGCGCTCAGTGACGGGTGAGGTGAAGTTATGAATGATAGGTATGAGCAATGATTGATTGTTGGCATGTGGTGATGCATAGAGCAATGTTTGAGGCTAATGGTTCATTTGTAAGTAAATGATATTTGAAGAGGAAGCCACTAGCCATGACCAGAGATAATTAACTCTCTTACAGGACTGCATCCAGGCACATGGTGGGGTACATTGCTTACATGAACACTGATAGCTATCTGTCCACTTTGTTTTCTGCACTGCTTCCTGAAGTATATGGATAGAGAACAATCCCCCGCTGTTATCCTCCTGCATCAAGGTCTCCAGTTCTGTGTTTGAGAACAAGCTCCGTCATGCTGTTCCATTAGTCAGGCTTCTTGAATGTTAGACTCTCTTCTGCATACACTTTGTGCTCCAAAGTGCACCTTCCCTTTAAGATACACAGGCTAGCATTAAGTGGAGTGGCCACTCAAGGCACGTTTAGCACAGGCTACATGCTACTATATTTTTAAAATAACAGGCACCATAAATTTTGCATGCTGCCTGCATCAGAAGGAACTACTTGATTAGTGCATTCTCTTATAATCATAAATAGCAATCTTATGTCCATTTTCAGTGATCATCAAATATTTCCTGCCAGTTTTTTTTTCATATTGTCTCTAATGTAACCTTTCATGATCTCGAATGCTTCTATCAAGTCTCCTACAAGGAATGCAGATGCAATTGCTCTAACTTTGTCATGCAATTAAAGTCTCTCATCCATGGCAGCATTCTGATAAATCTGCTCTGCTCCCCACCTCCATGGGTTTTTCAATTATGGTATGATCGATGCACATAAAGAGGCCATTGTACATGTTGGGTTCACACTGGCTTTCCACAAGAACATCTCTATCAGTCTTTTAATGCCTTGCTTTTTTATTGTGTGAAATATTATCAAGCATTAATTCAATTCAGTTTTGAAATGTGCACTTGAATCTGCCTCCACCACACATTCAGGCTGTGAGTTTTAGATCCTAACCATTTGCATTGCAAAAGAGATTTTCCTCATCTTAGTCACTGAAATCAGAGTCTGTATGTACTAGACTCCTTGTTGCAAACTCTCTCTTCTTCATTGAACCCTAATGATTTTGGAAACATTTCTCAAATCTCAATCGTTCTAAGGAGAACAACTTAGCTTCTCTTATGTATTCACAGAAGATCCTCATTATCCACAAGATTTCATAAACATTTTTGGACCCTCTCTAATTCTTTCCCATCCTTCTGTCAGCATGCTGTCTGGAAATGAATTCAATTCTCGGGTTAACTTTAATCCAGTGTTTTATAAAGGGTTGCCATGACAACTTTGTTTTTACTTTATGTTTTAATTTCTCAAACCCAATATCTGATTTGCTTTTTTTTAACCACTTTATCAACTTCCCCTGCCATTCCAACACTGCCTCTCACTGCCTTTATTGATCCTTTTTTCACATTGCCTTTCTTGACTCTTGCAACCAAAGTATGTCACTTTACACTTCTCTGCATTAAATTTCATCTGCCAATGTCAACTAATTCCATTCATCTGTTTACGTTCTCTTGAAATCTAGTTTTATCCTCCTTGCAATTCAAAATATTTCCATGTGTAATGCGATCTGCAAGGTTTGAAATTTTTTACTGCACACTCGGATCTAAATCATTAATGTATTTCAAGAAAAGCAGAGTTTGAACACTGACCCTTGGGAAACTACACTTCCTTCTGTTTAGAAACAACCATTCACCAGCACTCAGTTTCCTCTCACTCAGTCAATTTCATACCCATGTCTCTTTGACTTCCTTTTAAGCTATCAGCTCTAACTTTGCAGGCAGGTCTGTGATTAGATTAGATTAGACTTACAGTGTGGAAACAGGCCCTTCGGCCCAACAAGTCCACACCGACCCGCCGAAGCGCAACCCTCCCATACCCCTACATTTACCCCTTACCTAACACTACGGGCAATTTAGCATGGCCAATTCACCTGACCCGCACATCTTTGTGGGAGGAAACCGGAGCACCCGGAGGAAACCCACGCAGACATGGGGAGAACGTGCAAACTCCACACAGTCAGTCGCCTGAGTCGGGAATTGAACCCGGGTCTACAGGCGCTGTGAGGCAGCAGTGCTAACCACTGTGCCACCGTGCTGCCCCTAAATGTGGGCACCGTGATGTGGTCCTTCATAAAAACCCATGTATCCATAGCACCATACACATTAGACATTACCCTCAACAAACCTCTCAGTGTTGCACTATCAGAGGCTCATCATTCAGACGAGCTGTTAGACCAGTAAAAAAACACAAAATGCTGCAGGCCTGGCAGCATCTGTGAGAGAGACAGAGTTGATATTTCAAGTCCAAAGAGTTAAATTGGACTTGAAACATTAACAGTATTTCTTTCCACAAATGCTACCAGACCTGCTGAGTTGCCCCAGCATTTTCTGCTTTTATTTCTGTTTAACCATGGCAAGATCATGGTGCTTTGTGAATTACTCCTGAGGCAGAAAATTATGGGGGAAATGGGGTGGGAGGAATGGGGTGGGGGGGAAGGGTGGACTAAAATGATAGATAATGGGACTTCCACCTACCAGTGGAAGGAAGTCCCAGAGCCCTCTGGCATTGCTTGCCAATCTGACAGCTCCAATGGTGTTGGCAGTGCCAGAGTTTGGTAGTTGACATTGCCAGGCCTGCAGAGAGACCCACAGATGGCATCTGATAGATTTCATGGTAATGTAAGTCAGCAAGCTTTGGCCAATAAGACTTTTGGCTAGCTATGGAGGAATGGGTGTGGGTTTCATAGTGTGTATGGGAAGAAGGATGGGAGGGAGGGTAATATCTTCATCAGAGGGAATGCTCCTGATGTAAATATCCTTTCAGTGCCACTGTTTCAAAAAGATTGGGTATCTCACTCCTGTCCAAAACAACAATGGCAGTATTATATTGGGATCCAGTGAGCTGCTGTGTTGACCCTTAATTACTTATTTGTATATGTTTATTTGTAAACCTTCTGTGATATCAGGTGAGATTGGAAATGGTTGGAGGGGGAGGGGGGTGGTGGAGGGTACTGGTCACTCAACTATTTTTCACAACATTGCCAAAAATACACCCAGTGGGGACACACAGCTCTGGTCAATATTTATCCTCAATCATCATGACAAAAGCAAATCATTTGGTTGTTATCAAATTACTGTTGGAGTATGCTGGTGCACAAATTATCTGCAGTCTTTCCAACCTTACAACAGTTTTCTACCATCCTTTCTTCCTTCCTACTCCTCCAGGGATCCTTTATTTTATCTTATTTTTAACTATCTTATTTCTATCTTATTTTTAGACACTGTAAATAATACTACTGCTCTTCCTTTTATTCTTCTTTTGTATCCAAGATTTGTACCTTGGTACTTATACAGAAGTTGCTGCCATTAGAGGCAGCCATTGTAAAATCATTTTATTGTACTCCCGTACTTCTGTACTGGAGTAGACGTGACAATAAAGAATATTTTTTTCTTTTCAATTCTATTAAATGAACCTTATCTATTTGTCCTGCTACCCTCAGAGATTTGAGTATATGTACCCGCAAGTCCTCTGTTCCTGCATCCTTTGCAAATAAATTGCATTTATGTGTACTGCGATACTGGAGGAACTTTTCCTGCACAAGTGTAGCACCTGTGAAGTCATTGGCACAATGACCCAGGCAGCTATCTATATTAAAACAGCAAACATGTGGCATCCTTTGATCATCATTGCTGGCACCAACTGATATCAGGACTCTAAATCGTTTGCGTAGCTCACTGTCACCAATTTCCCTTTCTTTCTTTAGGACCTGTATAATTATCAATGGTAGAGGATAGACCACCATAGAGTCTTAACGAGATGAGGCAGTTGTCATACATAATAAGTTACAGTTTATTTCATGATAGTGAAGATATAATTAATGGTAATCAATTAGACATAATTACAACTATCAGAAAACAGGCATATCATGTCTGCCTCGAACAAGTCTTGCAAGATTATCTGATTTTTCACCCAAAGACAGTGTGATATCATCAGGTTGGATTCCAGAGCTCAATACAGTTCAATTCTTTCACCAACATCAGCCCCCTTCCACCCATACAACGATGCCACCTCTAATCTCCCATCACTTCATAGGCCCTCCCATTTGCTTCAGCCCATGGCCTCTCCCACAACTGCACAATGCTTCTCACCGCATTACCACTTCATTCCACTCCCTCCACACTGTCCCTCAGCACTTTACTCAGTGATGGCTTGCTTCCAGAATCAGCAGGGAGTGAAAGTGGAAGTAAAGAGCATAGAGGAAGGCTTCAGAGAGAGTGCAATTAGATTAGATTAGAAGCATGAAGAGAGCAAGAGGAAAATGGGAGGGAGTGTGGGGATGGAAGTCAGCAATGATGGGCCATGTTGCTGCATGATGTTTGTACAAAGCATGAAGGAAATGGAAAGAAGTGGCTTGGAAGCAGGAGGGAGGTGTGGATGCGTGCTGACTGTGGCAGCAAGCGGGCAGCTCGCAGAAACAGGCTTGCAACAGATCAGTGGAAACTCAAAATGGGTGACAGCTGAGATCTCAGGAGACACACGATAATGTAACCGAATGGAGAAATGGCACTTGAGCTGGTGGCTAGAGTGGAAACAGGTTTGCTTTTGCAGTTTATGGCAGCCGAAGCTACAGCATTTTAAAATTATGCAATTAGTTTATGTCGCTTTTAGTGCATTGCATTACATATTATTTGCAATGTGCTGCCTACTTCCCCAGTGTAAGTACATCCTCCTGAAATTGTTACTATCCTTATTGTCAACTAAATTTCTGAGTGCCTTCTACAAATGTTTTCCTGTATATCCACATCCAGGTCAGTGATATATATCAAAACAGCAGTGGTCTCATTACTGATTCCTGAGAGACAACACTTGACACTTCCCTTTAATCTGAAAAACAACCATTTATGGATACACTTTGCTTTCTGCTCCTTAGTCAATTTTTTTATCCATGTTGCCACTGAACCTTAATTAATAGGCTATAATTTTGCCATTAAAAGTCATTATGCAACACATTATCAGACACCTTTAAAAGTTTACATCGTCTAATTGTACTAGCCTCACTACTTCATCAAAAACTCAAAAGAAGTTCAACCACAATTTTCCTCTAAAAGACCAATGCTGGCTCTCATTGATTAACCAATGTTTTGATGAGTGTGAAATAATTTTGGCTCATTATTATTTTGAAAAATAATAATATTGTTTCAGAAGTACAAATATATCTTCAAGGACCATTTCGAGGAAAAAACAAAATCAGTTTGACAAAAACAAGAGCAAGCCCAATCAGAGACTCAGTGGTAACAAGCATAAGATCCAAGGAATCAAGTTACAAGTAAAGGTTTTCTATTGAGTATTTGGGCATGACATGCACCTTTGTTGCTTATAATATCTCTTCGAGGATGAATTATATTTGTTTATGGCTTACATTATTATTTATTTCTAATACTGTGTGCTTTCCTGTTAATTGTTCAATAATTCTTATCTGTAAATCATAACTTCAATCATAGACTAATTGGTGTTCTTTCTCCATCTGCTATAATTCGAGTTTATATTACAGTACATTGTTTATCCAATAAACTGGAATAGTGACGAAGGACTGAAATGTAGACCATTGGTTTTGCTACATTTGCCTGGATATTGGAGATGCAAAAACATATTCAGCATCACAGACTTAATTACAGGAGTGGTTATTGCTGTCACCAACTTTGGCAAAACTGAGGAGCTGGTCATTAACTTCAGGAAGCAGAATGGAGGGCAGGCCCATGTCTGCATCAATGGTGCTGAGGTGGAGATGGTCAAGAGTATTTGGCCTATTTCCAAGAAGTCCTACCAATTTGTAGAGATGCACCATAAAAAGCATCCTATCTGGATGCATCACAACAGCAACTGCCCTCACCAAGACTGCAAGAAACTATAGAGAGATGTGAACACAGCCCAGTCCATCACAGAAACCACCCTCCCATCCATTGATCCCATCCATACTTCCCACTGCCTCAGGAAAGCAAGCAACATAATCAAAGACCCCTCACACCCTGGTTATACACTCCTCCAACCTCTTCTGCCAGGCAGAAGATAAGAAAGTTTGAATACATGTTCAAATAGATTCAAGAACAGCTTCTTCCATGCTGTTATCAGACATTTGAGCGGACCTCTGAAATGATAATTCTGATCTCTCTTTCTCTCTCTCTCTTTCTCTCTATGCTCTTTCTCGTGGCTGTAAAATGATACTTTGCTACCTTGATACACTAAGATACAATCTGCCTATGGAGCATGTAAAAATAACACTTTTCATTGTATCTCAGTATATGTGACAACAGTAAATCAATCAATCAAACAAACCTGAATTGAGCTTAAAAGCAAGTAAAAGAAAGTTACATAGCAAGAACATGAATAATATTTCTAAAGTTTTGAAGTGAAATCCTTTTGCAACACTTGAATAACAACCTGCAGCAATTTTTAACGTTGAAAACTCTGTTTTTAAGCTCAGCCATGGGTTGTGGATGCCATTGGCTGGGCCAGGATTTAGTGCCCATTTCTAGCTGGCCTTGAGAATGTGGTGGTAAGCTGCCTTTTTTACTTTAAAGCGCTGTGCTGTTTCTTCCAGAGGTCATTTAAAAAGTGAACAGTATAGAAACATAGAGACATAGAAACCTAGCAAATAGGAGCAGGAGTAGGCCATTTGAACCTGTTCAACCATTCAACATGATCCATAATTGATCATTTAACTCAGTAGCCTGCTCCTGCTTTCTCCCCAAAGCCTTTGATCCATTTAGCCCTAAAACGATATTTAACTAATTAAAAAATACATTCACTGTGGATGTAGGTTTGCTTGCTGAGCTGGAAGGAAGCTCAGCATCTAGAACCTCAACCTGAGTTACAAATCTTCTCAAAACTCGCAAACATTCACTGCCTTGGCCTCAAGACTTTGGTCTCATGCTGGTAGTTGCTCTTGCATATTAATACAGCAAAGACCTACAAGCCAATGCAGAAAAAAAATTTAAAATACATAAGGTGTTACAATGGATAAGATCTGAAAATAAACGCAAGAAACATAATGTGTGATTAGTCTTTGCTTATTCATTTCACTACAGGCAGAATATTATATTTGTGCAGTCTGCTGTTTTACACTCTCTGTTTTACAGACAATATTTCACTTGTTGTACACTTTAACAGGGCACCAAGTAGCTTGCATGTCTTAAAGGGAGTGTACGTTGTGGCTGCTGTAAATGATGTCAAGTTATCAGTTGGTTGTGAAGATGTTTGTCAAAGTTGCTTGACTTTCAAGAAAATGGCATTAAGGTTTTCTGACAATGAACTCAGGGTCATGGAGAGATGTCCCCATCTCTGGTTAGGGTTTCAAATTGAGCTTGTGGCCCCACACCACAACTGAAAATTCAGCGAAATATCTCTGCTCAGTCAGGTCACCTAACAATAAACTAATGGCCGTTAGCTGGCTCAAGGATGAAATCCCAGTTGTTGGGGTTACCTGCAAAGCCAGCAACTCTCTCGTCCCAGCAGTGTCACCAGAAGCCAGCCATTACAGCTGACACTACAGGCAGTCCCCAGTGAAGGGATGCCACTGAGAGCCTGGCCACTGAGGTAAATCCCTGGGTCCAGGCTGGCAAGCCATGGCTGAGGCAATAGGGAATTAGGTTTCAGAGAATGGTAATGGGTGGGGAAGGGAAATATGTGAAGAGAAGTGCCATGGACGGGTATGTGCTTTATTGAGCAGGGGTGACCAAACTTCCCTTTGAGACAGCCCTTTGCTAGGTTCAATGTGAGCAGAGAGGTGCCCCAATGTGGGTATAAGGACTACAACTGGCCCAAGGTCTCTCCTGCCCCCACAATCCTCGATTTTACCCTACCCCTGTACTCAGCTCCCAGAGATTTAAAGAGAGCTAATTCTTTCCATCTTTGCCTCACTTTACATATTAGGGCCCAGATTTGACTGTCTTTACAATGTTAATATTTTGCCATTCTTGCTAATGTTTAGAATGTCTTAACAATCATTTTCATCCGCTCTTTTAAGCACTTCTATAGTACTTGAGGTCTGACTGTGAGCTTTTTTATCTAGGCTAATCTCTTAAAATAAAAATGACAAAGACAATTAATTGAAAGTTACAATCCAACACATGGTGATTGCTGTTTTTTGTAATTAGACAGCAGAGCATAATGAGATGAAGCATATCTTCAGTGCAAAATACTGAGGTAAAAAATAGGTTAAATTAGTCATGTGTTATTACTCCTCCCAGTACCATCACTAATTGAAAAGAGAGATTCAATTCATTAAACATTTGTTGTGCTTGTGGGAACAATCTTCCTATTATCACCCCTCCACTTTTAATCCTCTCGCCCCAGTTGAACCTGTTGCTTCAATCTCATACTGCCTATTTCCTCGACCTTGTCTCAGCTCTTTTCCCTTAAGTTTGAAGATATGGAAACAAGGTCAGAAATGGCTGACTACTGCCAGATGGACCACACCACCCCTTACCATACCCTCCCCTTATCTACCAGAACTGCTCACTAATCCAGAGTTGTTTCTAATGGAACGATCAGCCTTGGCTCTTTATTTCTTTCGCAAACTATCATCTTAAACCCTCTCCTCTGTCTCTCCCACCATCTGCTCCAGTATTTCCTATGAAGACCTCATATTTATTTATTGATACCATTCTTGTTTATGAAAACCATTATTTAGCAGTCTCTACCACTTCTCTCCCTCCAATAGTCCACCAGGAACCTCCTGCACCACCTTCACTCTGAACTTGCATTTTTCTCTGGTTTCTCACTGCTCACCCCTTCTTGCTCTCATGTGTTTATCTTGTAGAGGTAACTCCTTTCCCACACCCTCAACCCAATTTCCAATAAACAAGTGAGCACACAAGACTTCCTTTCCTGGATACTCAGGTGGTAAAATACACAAGCTCTTCATAGCCTGTAGTGAATTACTGTCACATGATATCCATGCTGAATTCCATGTTAAGATTTCTCTGTGTCATGTTTGCCGACAGTGGATGGTAGGATAGGAAGTTGCTTATGAAGAGGTTAGATCTCTGGTGAATAATGTCCCGCAATAGATAATTTGCTGTTGCCTAGCACCTGACTCAACACCAGGTATATGGTCACAAGTTGAAACAGGTTGCTTACAACATCAAGGTAGTCTTTTCCAGACTTCTCGAGCGATTCTGACATTAATTCTGCCACAGCCCACATTGTTCAGGCTCCCATAAGATTCTTTTCACTACAATGGAATGTTTGTAAAGTTCAGAATCAAACATTTTGGGGGCAAACAATAGGTTAACCCAGCTGAAAAAGCAACCTGTTGCCATTATGTACACTACAAAAATCATTTGTAAATTATTCTTAGGATTTTGAGTGAGGATGCCTGATAGCTGCTGAATTGTTCAAGTACTGCTTTTTCATAACGCTGGAGAATTGGCAATCATCTGTACAATTCTACAGGAGAGGAACTGCTCATTGGTGCATTAATTTTCCTGGTGCAGAACAGAGACAATGTGGGCAGATTAGACGCATGATATCCCGTACTTGAATAAGGCCAATGTTTTGGTGACGGGAACTGGGTACCAAAAATAAAATGTAAACTCTTACCTTCTGACTCTGAACGTAGACTCTTACACTTAAAAATAAATGGCTTGATATCCATTTCATGCTGCCAAACAGTGCAGCAGATACTGAGTCTCTTTACTTGATCTGCTCAACTGTCAATGAAATTAGAGCCTTTTTTTCCCCAAAAGTTATGCTTACATTGGTTGCCACAGAGCCAGAATGATGACCTCTGGTGCTCCTCAGCATTGTCAGTTTGATGAGGAATTTCTGATCATTGGGAAATAAGCCTGATGTACTGATGGAAAATCTAATCTTGGGCCAGCTATAAGCATTTGTGTTGTGGACTACAATGCTAGTGCCCAAAAACCATGCCACAACCAATTTCTGAAGCCATCAGCTATCTCTGGGAAAACAACAAAAAAAAGTGAGTTGGTAAAAAACATCAAATAAAGCTGTCTCCCTCTGGAGATCACCAAAATCATACATTCTAGTGCTCAGTCAATTTAATCCACCCCATGTGATATCAAGAAATGGTTGAAAGCAAAAATTATGAGTGCTGTTAATATTCTGGCAATAGTACTGAAGACCTGTGCACCAGACCTTGCCGCACCCTGAGTCAAACTGTTCCAGTACAATCACAACATTGGTATTTACCAGATAATTTGTAAAATTAGAGTGATAGAGTCACAGAGATGTACAGCACGGAAACAGATCCTTTGTTCCAGCTCATCCATGCTGACCAGATATCCTAACATATTCTACTCCCATTTGCCAGTATTTGGCCCTTACCCCTATAAACCCTTCCTATTCATATACCCACTTTAAATGCTGTGATTGTACCAGCCTCCACCACTTCCTCTGGCAACTCATTCCATGCATGCAGCACTCGCTACGTGAAAAAGTTGTCTCATGTTCCTTTGTCTATTTATCCTATCCATGCCCCTCATGATTTTATAAACCTCTACAGGGTCGCCCCTCAGCCTCTGATGCTCCAGGGAAAACAGCCCCAGTCTATTCAGCCTCTCCCTATAGCTCATATCCTCCAACCCTGGCAACATCCTTGTAAATGTTTACTGAATCCTTTCAAGTTTCACAACATCCTTCTGATAGGAAGGAGACCAGAATTGCATGCTTTATTCCAAAAGTGGCCTAATCAATATTGGAACGTGACCTCCCAACTCCTATACTCAATGCTCTGACCAATAAAGGAAAGCATACCAAATGGCTTCTTCACTATCCTATCTACCTGTGACTCTTCTTTCAAGGAAATGTGAACCTGCGCTCCAAGGTCTCTTCGTTCAGCAACACTCCCTAGGACCTTACCATTAAGTGTATAAATACAGCATCTCGTATTTATTTAAAGTAATCTCCATCTGCCACTCCTCAGCCCGTGAGCCCATCTGATCAAGATCCCATTATAGTCTGAGGTAACCTTCTTTGCTGTCCACTACACCTCCAATTTTGATGTCATCTGCAAACTTACTAGCTATACCTCCTATGTTCACATCCAAATCATTTATATAAATGATGAAAAGTCGTGGATTCAGCATCGATCCTTGTGGCATTCCACTGGTCACTGGCCTCCAGTCTAAAAAGCAACCCCTCCACCCTCTGTCTTGTCCAGGTATGTACTGCAGGACAAAGCAGGACAAATCCAACTCAGCCAGTTATTGCCCCAGTCTACCCTCTATCATCAGGAAAGTAATGGACAGTGTCATTAACAGTGCTATCAAACAGCACCTGCCAAGCAATTAACTGCTCAAAGACACTCAGTTTGAGTTCTGCCAGGGCCAATCAGCTCTGACATCATCACGGCCTTGGTTCAACCCTGGACAAAAGAGATGAATTCCAGAACTTAGGTAGAAAGTGATAGCCCTCTAATATCATGGTCAAATTTGATGGAGTGTAACAGAAAGGAGCCCTAACAAAATTAGAATCAATGGGAATCAGGGGGCAAATGCTCCGCTGGTTTGAGTATTCCTGGCACATGGTTGTTGGTGGTCAGACATCTCAGCTCCAGAACATCTCTGCACAAATTCCTCAGGATAGTGTCCTGGGCCCAACCATCTACAGCTGCTTCATTAGTGACGTTCCCTCCATCGTAAGGTCAGAAGTGCTGATGTTTACCAATAATTGCACAATGTTCAACACCACTTGCGACTCCTCACATCCTGAAGCAGTCCATGTTCGAATGCAACAAGATCTAAACAATATCCAGGCTTGGGCTGACAAGTGGCAAGTAAAATTCACAGGCAATGAATTTGTACCAAGAAGGAATCTAACAATCAACTGTATTCCCGCTGCTGAATCCTCTACTATCAACATCCTAAGAGTTACCATTGATCGGAGAATGAACAGGCAACAACAACAGATCAGAGGCAAGGAATCTTACAATGAGTAACTCACCTCTTTAAATTCCCAAAACCCCTCTACCATCTACAAGGCACGAGTCAGGAGTGTGCTGTATTTCTCCACATTTGCCTGAATGTATTCAATTTCATGACACGAAAGAAACTTGATATCATCCAGGACAAAGCGACCCACTTTATTATCATCACATACACAAACAATTACTCTCTCCTTCAATGATGCTCAGTAGCAATAGTATGTACTATCTACAAGATGCACTGCAGAAATTCAGCAAGGCTCTTGAGACAGCGCCTTCCAAACCTACAGCATCTACCAATTAGAAGACATGGCCAGCAGATACATGGGAACACAACTTCCCCTCCAAGTCACATATTATTGTGACTTGGAACTTTATCACCAATCCTCTAGTGTTGTTGGATCAACATCCTGAAACTCCCTCCTTCCTCTCACTGTGGGTGTGCTACACCAAATGAACTGCAGTGGTTCAGCTTACCAACAGCTTGTCAAGAGCACTTTGAGATGGCTATTAATTGCTGGCCCAGTCAGTGAAGCCCACACCCACTCAACGAGTAAAAACAATTTTTAAAATCTGTAAACAAACAAATTATTTCCTATGACATGCCATGATAATTATGAACATTTCCCATATAGCCTGAGTGAACGATTTAAAAAATTTAGTAGTTTTGCAATTCTTGAATGATTTACAATACTTAATTTCTTTTATTTTAAACTGGTATTAGGTCAGACACCGGGAATTATTCTCTATCTACATTGCTTTATGGTAATCAGTAAACAGATAGGAAAACTCTGTACAATCTTAAACATTCTGAACTTTTATGAAAATACAGTATTTTGTCTATCCTGTCTGCACTGCACAAATGGCACTGTGAAACTATCATTATCACCATTAGCAATGAAAATACTGGCAGATCTTTCAGGTCACACATCAACATGTAAGTTCTTCCTTCAGAGCCGTAACTGTACTTGGTAGTTCAGTAGGATGAAGCCAATCTCACCGTGGAAGGGTCCTAACTCTGATTTCTCTCCACAGATGCTGCCAGACCTGCTGAGCTTTTCCAGCAACTTCTGGTTTTGTAAACGAGCTGAGTGTCTGAGGCCATGCCTTGTTGTGTGAGTATGTTCTTCAATCTGCTTTCTGTAAGGTTACAAGACTTCGCAGTACAAGTAGTACAAACGCACAATCCTTCGTCCGAAACGCTCGGGACCAGCAGGTTTTCGGAATTCAGAATTTTTCGAATTTCAAAATGAGTGGCAGTTTGATCATGAAATTTTTAAAAATCTTTCTGAAGAATAGACTTACTGTGAATAAACGAGTCTTGAGAGAGAATGGAGGCCTGCCAGTGCTGGGCCATGCCCTCCCCACGTCGCATCTGAGTGACATGCATTAAGGGGCGCAGACTTGGGTTAACTGTTTGCATGCCAAACAACATTGTTAATGAGAAAAAAACTTCACAAAAACACCTTCAGAATTTGGAGCTTTTCAGATTTCAGAATTTTGGATAAAGGATTGTGTATCTGTAGTTGCTGTAAGCAATTTGTAGAATAAGGATTCTTTCATTTGAACGTAAAGTTACCAATGTTTAACTATCTACGCAGCCAAGAAATGGGCCTCTGGATTACGGAAGATATAACTTTCACTGACAGCAGGGACAGACAATACTAATTGCAGAAACAAATATAGAAGTTGCTGGAAAATCTCAGCAACTCTGGCATCTGTGAAGAGAAATCAGAGTTAACATTTAGGGTCCAGTGACCCTTCCTCAGAACTTCTATCAGTTCTGAGGAAGGGCCACCAGACCTGAGATAGTAACTCTAATTTCTCTTCACAGGTGTTGCCAGATTTGCTGAGCTTTTCCAGTAATTTCTGTTTTTGTTTCTGATTTACAGCATTCTCTGTTCTTTCAGTTTTTAATACTAATTGCGGGGTGTTATTTACCAAAACAGCCAACAATTACCATGCATTAGTCACTCCATAACAATCAAATGCTGGTGACTATGGAGATGACCAATTTCTATCAAATAATGGATAAATATATAACTTGATTTTTGTGGAATCAAGGACATTTCACAGACCTTTAATTGGGAGCCAATTTCTGGCGGTCCTGCTACCAGTTCTGTCAAAGGAGGCATATTTTTAAGGTGAGAGGAGAAAGATTTAAAAAGGACATGAGGGGCAACTTCTTTACACAGTGAGTGGTTTGTGTGTGGGATGAACTGCCTGAGAAAGTGGTGGATGCAGGTACAGTTACAAAGTTTAAAAGACATTTGGATAAGCACATGATTAGGAAAGGTCTGAGGGATATGGGCCACATACAGGGAAGTGGGACTAGTTTAGTGAGGGAACATGATCGCCGTGGACTAGTTGGACTGAAGAGTCTGTTTCCATGCTGTATGACTCGATAACCTCCAACTTTGTCATGAATGGAGAAGGATGCTGGCTGGCACAAAAGGTAAGGCCTCACTATGCACTCCCGACTTGGATGACTCGATTGTGGGGATAAGCAACTCACAGAATGCTTATGGTGGACCAGCTTTTCAAAGAATTATGTTTCACAGTCTCTCAGGGGTATTGTGAATCCCAGTCTGGCTTAAAGGAGCTTTGAAAAGTAAGTTCAAAAGATCTTATATCAATCATTGTCTCCATACCCAGCTCACATGACCCCTTATACTCTTGAAGCAGATTTGATCGATAAGAAAAACTGCCAATTGAGCAATATCATGATTTAGATGCAAATATTTTAAAAGCCAAATGAATTTCTGGTCTTTCTTCTGGTGAAATTGTTAGGACCCTCGCTGATTTTTCACTAGTTTTGTTTTCATTCTTTTATCGATTTTGGTTTGGAGCTGTGACTTGGAAATTGCTAGTTGGGAATGTTTTATGGACTTTGAAACAGCTTGAGCTAAAAGGAAAAGAACAGACAAAACAAATAGTAGGAATTGCTGGGATCAAAGAGATGGCAGTTGTGGAATGGTAATTAATGCCTCAAGAAGATGTTCAGTCTTTGGGCGGCATGGTGGCACAGTGGTTAGCACTGCTGCCTCACAGCGCCTGAGACCCGGATTCAATTCCCGACTCAGGTGACTGACTGTGTGGAGTTTGCACGTTTTCCCCGTGTCTGCATGGGTTTCCTCCGGGTGCTCCGGTTTCCTCCCACAGTCCAAAGAAGTGCGGGTCAGGTGAATTGGCCATGCTAAATTGCCCGTAGTGTTAGGTAAGGGGTAAATGTAGGGGTATGGGTGGGTTGCGCTTCGGCAGGTCGGTGTGGACTTGTTGGGCTGAAGGGCCTGTTTCCACACTGTAAGTAGTCTAATCTAATCTAAAAACAAAATTCAGGTTGTTCTCACATTCGCTGTGTTTTTGGAGGAGACGAGCTTGACCACTGGCACGACAGGGTGAAGATTTGAAAGCACCCTTCCTAATCGACCACACCACTTTTTGGAAGCACAAACAGTATAAACTTGGTTAAAAGTATTTCTTCACATGAGTGAAGGCGATCTGATTGGGGGTTCCAGAAAAGAAACCAAAACATATCTATGCCTGTGGAACAACACATCAAAAGAGCCAATTAAGTAATCTGGCCAGTTGTGTTATTTTCTTTTATGTCTCAACTATGTTTGTCTGACTGTCTGTTTTCTGTGCGAATGGGGGATGAAATCAAATTTTAGAATTTAGAATTTAGAATCATGTTTCGGATTTAAAGCATACACATTAATTAGATTACCACATTGTTCAATTTTCTTGCTAAATTATTGTGTATTTAACAAATAATTCAACTTTTTGTCTCAGGTACAAAGCTATTGTCAGAAACTAATTATTTGGAAAATCTCAGAGCAATTACTTAAAAGTTTGGTTGGGAAACATTGGAGTGACTATTTGGGTTTTTGATGTTACAAATAGAGGGGTAGAAAGGCTGCTTTGATTTGGCTGTCAATTTCTGCATTGTCATACCATAGCTGTAGTAAGGGGAAGTCATTGTTTGATTGACATCTTTTTCACATACATTTAATTCTCAATTGCTCAACATTATTCACACAAGATAAAGAGCTGTCAAGTGCTTGCAGTTTCAGTTATTATTACTTTAAAGGTCTGATTATAAACATTTTTATAGTGCAATTTGTTTCAAAACAAGTTTTAAAATGAACAATTTTCATACTTTTTCATACATAATGTTGTTATTACAGGGGTCATTGTTTTTATACAGAGTATATGCTGGATAAATCGATATGAAAGTGCCATTAGTTGCCATGGAGAATAAGAGGGATGATGGGAGCTGGGTGGAGTGGCATTGTTAGGTATGGAACACATAAGGAAACATGAGTGGTGGGTGGAAGGATAAAGATTGGCGTGGAGAAGCTTGAGATGAGGTGCTGTGAGGGCTGAGGTATTTTAGTGTTTTATTGCCTTAATTTCAACTGGGATAAGTCCTGAAGTATTGAGCTAAGACTTCTTGCATATCCCATTTATGCACTTGGCTGTCTCTGAACTGTTTCCATGGGCAACAGACCTGAACCTTATGAACTTTTAGCCACCTCTGTTCCAAAATAAACATCACGCCTTTGCAGACACTTTCTCCAGGCTTGCCATGTCCAGTTCTCAATTCCACTGCCTACTTCCTGATAAATTTCCAGCCCTATTTTGTCATGTTGGATCATTCATTTGAAACACAACTGATTCTACCCAGGCGGTTTAAACCACAACCATAATTCAAAGGACAACATTAGTTAGATTCAAACCGAGACTGCAGATGTGAAAAACCTTGATTATCTGGCATTCAATTATCTGAATTTTGGATTATTTGAACAAGGTCGCCAGGTCCCGACGTTTGGCTAAACTGTGTTATCCGGCATTCAACTTTTTGAACATTTAATTAACCAAACAAAATATTCCCCACCCGTGTCGTTTGGATAATTGAGGTTCCTCTGTAGATAGGGTGAAACCTTTTGTACCAATGAACCACTAACGTACAGAATTGTTACGCTACAGAGGAGGCCATTCAGTCCATCATTTGTACAGCAGTAGCATGCGTTTAGTCTATATATAGAATGTAGTATGTGTGGTGCTGGAAATGTACAGCAGGTCAGGCAGCATTCGAGGAGCAGGACAATCGGTATTTCGGTCATAAACCCTCATCATGTTCAAACCATAGATTCTCCTGCTCCTCGGATGTTGCCCGACCTGCTGTGCTTTTCCAGCACCGCACTCTCGACTCTCATCTCCAGCATCTGCAGTCCTCACTTTCTTCACTGAATGTACAGAACTGAGATAAGTAAACAACTCCTTAAAAAAGACACTTTCCTCCTCACCTAACTGGCTGAAAAAATGGTTATTGAACACAATTTTCAATTATGCCTGATTTAACATCACTACATTCCATTTGAACATTAATCATTATAGCGACCATTCTATTGCTATCTTACTCACACTCTGGCTTGTAATTATCACACAGATTTGACAAGTCAAAAGGTAATAATTCCCCCGCAATGAAGTCACTATCTTTAAGTAAGGAGACTTATTTATTCAACTTTTCACAGTATCACTACTGTTCTGCAGTCAAGAAAGATTATAATTATATCATTTTCCATGGAACAATATATTACATATTTCAAGTAATGTCAAAATGTTGCTGAATGATGTACTTTATGAATATCATTGTACATCTTCCCTGAATACTTTGTGGGACAACGCAACCACTTAATTCATTATAAGTTGAACAGTAAGATATTCCCAGTGATCCACTTAGAGCTTAGGAATCATTGCAGTTAAAAGTCATGATACAAGTCATTCAGGAAGGAGGTATAGCAATAAAAAATGAGTAAAAGTATTCCTATGAAGTGAGTTCCTGTGAGTGTAGATGCTTGGTTATAAATAGATAACTGTCAAGTAACATCATATGGCCTTGCAAAGCTGTACAGAAAAGCAGCTGTAAAAGGAAGGAAACACATCTGATGGCACATATTTTATACTGTCCAATATTTTTTACACATAAATATCAATTTTCATCTGATGAATGCATTAATGAACTAAAGGGGACAATTTAGTTCTCAACAATTCAAAACATGATGCAGACCATGAGTCTTAGTAGGAAATATTCCCAACCAAAATGCAGGCCAATTCTGTTTGAAAACATGATCCAAACAATATAATTTGATTAGCTAAACAATCAGTGGTTTTCTAGTGAATGCTGTTTTGTGCTGAAAACCTTAGATACCTGAATGATTGAATTGGAAGTATGAGTGATGGACTGGGTGGACAATGTTAAAAATCTCACAACACCAGGTTATGGTCCAACAGGTTTATTTGGAAACACTAGCTTTTGAGACTCTGCCTGTTAGCAAAGATTCAAACTACTCATAGTTTGAACCTGAAGTTTGGGGAGCAATTTCATGAATCAAATTATTAATTTGTCTTTACTCACAATTCAAGTTTAGCTTTTATCATGACTGCCATGACCATAGCCCAGGCATGTCTTCAGGGTGGTCAGTAAATTACATATTTGTATAAACTCATTTGTAACTCTCTTTTAGTTATTGAGCATATCAATTTAAAAACAACTAGCAGCATAGCTTTATAAAATAAACAAGGTAAAACTTTATTTTATTGCAAAGCTATTGCTGTAAGCTATTTTGCTAATAAGTTATCAGTTTAAGGATAGTTACAAAAACTAAGGGAGGTAACGTTAGAAGTTACGATAAAAGTTACATTTTTACTACCATTGCAATCCTGCTTTGTTGTAATTATCCAATCACCTTTTTAACTCTTTCAGCCATTAACTTGGGTGATTTTCATTCTGTCAGCTTTTAGGTGAGATAGGAAGAGATATTTACAGCTCTGTTGGGCACGATTATTAAGTTGTTTCTGTTTACCCTCAGAAATGTTCTTTTGAAATTCAAATGTTCTCGTGTAGCTTTTGAGACCAGTACACTTTGGTCCCAATACCAACTAAAAAGACATATATAGTCAGGGGACTTGGAGGAGCCATTGCCTGAGATTGTTTGTGACCCTGACGATGATAATACTGTAGCTTTAAGAGGTGTGTTTTAACCTTGTTTCTTTTAAAGAGAGGTTGGGGAATAGATGCCGAGCAGTCCATGAGAAAATAAAAAGCTTGTAAGGCCTGGTGTTTTATTTAAATGTTGGAACAATAGAAGCAGCCTGAATGGTTAGCATCAAGTTCCTGTAGAATCATGATCTGTAGTTTAGTTTTCAACAGTTACTGTTGGAATCTTGAAGATGAGAAAGCTATTGTTTTCTTCTTTTGGTTACAGCCAAAGCTGGGGGTTCTCTGCCTGCCATGGAGTTGCATGCGAGACAATCTGTGTTCTGAATTTGCCTGAACACCCATTGGCAAAAGGCAAATTCAGAACATAGATTGTCTCACATAACTGTCTCACTTGAATATTACTATTAATTAGTAATACTTACTCTAATTATTATTCTGTTAAGTTTTACAGTATAGTTAAATTATTCCAACTCCTTCTTTCTTTTGTTGTATTTTAAGTACATTGGATGAATAATATTTTTCCTTAAATTTGATAGTTTGACCAATTCAATTGCATCATGACTGCAACACCTTACATTTACTTTTTAAAGTAAGAAAAAGTTAGGGTTTAGACTACCTTTTGATTATATTGAGTGGGTTTGTCTTGTCCATAACACCATGTTGAAGACAGATGAACTTTATTTAGAACATATATAAAATAACCTCACATTCATGATGTTGGCAATTCGGATTGTCAAAGTGAAGAATAATGCATTTTTCAAGATGTTTGGTCCGATATATGAATAGGAAAGATTTTGATGGATATGGGCCAAACACAGGAAAATAGGACTCGTTCAATTTAGAAAACTTGGTTGGAGTGGATGAGTTGGGCCAAAGGACCTGCTTCTGTCTGACCCTATTGTGTGGCCTCACACTATAAGGCAGCTTCTACTACTTTCAGCTCACGTATAAAACTTTGCTTATCAATAAACTTCAGCTTTTATTTCTAGTCACCACTTACGAGTCAACCTCTGTACCTTTTTCGGATTTTTCTCATTTAAGCATGTTTTCTACTGTTGTTCGAGCTACTTAATTAAGTCAAACAGTTTGGTGACAAATGAAATTATGCTATGGAGCAATGGACTCAAATCATATAAGGTTACCCACATCTTATTTTAGTTTGCACCACAAGGAAGTGATGTTATCAGTGTGTCACGAATACAAACCTGTATCAAAGGTAAAGGATAATGTTTTAATCAATGTCATTATCTAATTTCCTGTTGTTATCAATTTATTTAAAATAATAAGAAAAAATAAATCACAATTTGACGTTTCCTCTCCAGACAAAAATAACTTTCCCATTTAGTTATTGAAAGTGCAAATTGATAATATTCTGTCAAGTGAAACCGAGCTTCTGACAGCTGAATGAACAGGATTACAACCGTATGTCTCCTCATGCAAACACATTGAAGGGTAGTAAACGTAGCTGTGCAAGGATTGAGAAGAGTGTTAATTAATTGCCCTTAATTAACAAAGCCAAAGGAAGGTGAAAGAAGGAGATGAAAAGGTTGAATTGCAAGTGACAGAAACAGAAATGGAAAGAAAATTACAAACAAAATTGACATTTTTAAAAGTCTCCCGGGATGCAGTCAAAATCTTAAAGAATGAGATTTAGCCATGTAGTATTTAATTTTTGGCGCTATTAGCAGTAATGAACACTTATCATTAAAAGAGAATTTATACCTGTAATCACAAATCCTAAGTATTGGAGTACATTGGTAGTGTCCTTACCTCTGAGCCAGAATGCCTGGTTTAAGTCCCACCTGCTCTATAGATGTGCTATGACATCTTTGAACAGTTTAATTATAAATAACTACAAACTCTAAATATATGATGCTGGTTTAATTTATTGCTTATGCAAATAGAGCAACTTCATTCATTTTGATGGCAAGGAGAACAATAAGTTTTCATTTCCATGGAACAACCTGATTGAAACAACAATTTCTTATATTGGTATTTAATGGAGCATTCAGCTGTCACTTGAATTATTGTACCATTTCATCATAAATAATGGACCTTCCCATTACCCTTGCTAATATTGTGACAGCGAGATCTGGTTCATTATTTGCAAATAATGTGTATAACCAAATGCTCGAGCTTGTCCCAAATAACACTTTATGTGCATAATTACTTGAATAATGGAAGCGTTTGAGGTCATATTCACAAACAGCTGAAAGCTTGACCTGAAGATTGGATGCTCAAATATACTCACACGCCTAGCTATTCAATTAATATTACCATTTTAAAGGTTGAAAATGATGACCATAAAATATCGGTTAAGAGCACACATTCTGAGCTGGAAGTGAGCTACATCAGATTGACCAAAAAGAAACATTCAAGGCACAGGCATCAAAACAGCATTGGTACATGGAAATATAGCTGAAAATGTGTTGCTGGAAAAGCGCAGCAGGTCAGGCAGCATCCAAGGAGCAGGAGAATCAACATTTCGGGCATGAGCCCTTATTCAGGCAACAGGTCAGGCAGCATCCTGAAGAAGGGCCTCATGCCCGAAACGTTGATTCTCCTGCTCCTTGGATGCTGCCTGACCTGCTGCGCTTTTCCAGCAACACATTTTCAGCTCTGATCTCCAGCATCTGCAGTCCTCACTTTCACATGGAAATATAGAACTCAGTCTTTTTAATTTATCTGTTGACGTATTTGTTTCCCTTGAATACAGCCAATGACAAGTTTTCCATATTCAGGAAAACACTATCAAACCAATGGTCTTTAAAGAGAAACTACAGGTCATGTCCAGAGATCATGTGGCTCAGCATATTTTAGTAATCTGAACTGTGAGCCAGATATTCTGCAGTAAAGTCATGCTTCAGGACTTATTGTCCCAAAGACCACATGACTATAAGATGTAGGAGCAGAAACATTTGGTCCATTGAGTCCAGTCCACGATTCAATCAGTTCATAGCTGATCTGATCATTCTTATCTCTATTTTCCTTTCTGATCCCCATCACCTTTGACTCCCTTAATGATTAAAAAGCTGTCTCAGCCTTGAATATAGGTAATGACCCAACCTCAACAACACTGTGGTAAAGAATTCCACAGAATGATTACCCTCAGAGAAACAAATTCTCCCTATTTGTGTCAAAATGGATGATCTGACGAGACTATGTCCTCTGGTCATAGAGTCAATCACAGTGGGAAACAACCTCTCTGTATTTACCCTGTCAAGCCCACTAAGAATCTTGTGTTTCAATAGGGTATCCCTTCATTATTCTAAACTTCAATGAGTGCAAACCCAATCTATTCAATCTCTCCTCTTAAGAAAATCCATCCATATCTAGAATCAATTTAACGAACCTTAGATAAGTGGACCAAAATTGTTCACTGCATTCCAGGTATGGACTGCTCAGTGTTCTGTATAGTTTTAGCAAGACTTCCTTATTTCTAAAACTCCATTCCCTTTGAAAAAAAGGCCAACATTCCATTTGTCTTCTCTACTACCTACTGAAATTGTATATTAACTTTTTGTGATCCATGACGTGCTGTTGTTGGACTGGGGTGGACAAGGTCAGAAGTCACACGACACTAGAATACCCAGATGCTCACAACATCTCTGCCTTTTTGCACTTTGCTACCTCAGCCAGATATACCAACGTTACATCACATCTGTCCTGTCTGGCCATTTGATGCAGAGACAAAGACAGCAAGCTTGTCATGGCTTCTTACAGGCCTCAATCAGGTCAAATCTAATAAGTCAAGGATCGTCGCTGCTAACCAGTCCAAGTGTTTGACCATTGTCAGCTAACTGCTTGCAGTGGTCAGAATTAGGATGCTCTCCACAGAAGAGTTGAGGAGCCCAAATGTTGGGCAGCCCACCACCCATCTTGACTCTCCTTGCCCTATTGTAAACTGATGTCCTCCTGGAATGAGAGCGAGGCAGGTATTAAGAGGTAAGGGGAGGGCACAGATGTTAATCTTCATGCTGGTAGGGTGTTGTCCTGACTGAGTGAGTAGGCAGCACAGAGAGAATGCAGGGTTTGTGGTGTTGGAAAATGAGGCGGTTGCGGTCAAGTGAGGAAAGATTGTTGCAGGCAATAATGATAGTGGTAAAACATAAGCCTGGGTGGGAGGTGAGTGCAGTAGTAAAGACAGAGTAAGTGTGAGATAGCAGAGGGAAGATGGTGGTTCTTATAGAGCCATCGAGTCATAAAGCACAGAAACAGACCATTTGTCCCAACTCATCAAATCTGATCAGGTTTCCGAAAAAACTGGACTAGTCAATTTTCCTGTGTTTGACCTATATCCCTCTAAACCTTTCCTATGCATGTACCTTTTCAAATGTCTTTTAAATGTTGTAATTGTATCTGCCTCCACACTTCCTCTGGCAGTTCTGTGTGAAAAAGTTGCCCCTCAGATCATTTTTAAATCTTTCCCTTCTCACCTTAAACTTATGGCCTCCTTACCTTGGGGAAATGACCTTGGTAATTCACCTTATCTACATCCCTCATGATTGTGTAAAGCCCGATAAGATTATATCTCAGCCTCTTACACTCCAAGGGGAGAAAAGGCCCAGCTTATCCAGTCTCTCCCTGTAACTCAAACCCTCCAGTCTCAGTAGCACTCTTGTATATCTTTTTTGCCCACTTTTCAGTTTAATAACTTCCTTCCTTAAGCTGTAGAGAAGGAGAGACTTTCTTCCTGCATTACTGGGCTTTCCTCCAGAATGCTGAGACTGCAGTGATCAGGTGGCTTGCTCACAACAGGTCGGCATGGTCTCATGTCGTGCCCTCCCCTGCTGGTCCTTGAGGACGATAATGTCCTGCATCTGCATCACTCCTCCAGGAGGACCTCTAGGGCAATAATTGTCTGGGAGAAATGTCAGAAACCATACAGAGCAGCTCCAGACTAACATGGCTTGACTGGGTGCACAATGGGCTTTAAAGATGGAGAGGGTACAAGGGCTGCTAGTCTTCAGCACTATCCAGTGAATAGTGAGTTGTCCTAGACACACGTGATAAGATGAGAATACAATTGGATGTGGTGAATCCATAGGGCTGAAATAGGTAGCTTATGAGGCACACAGAGAAATCTTGATGAGCCTCATGACAAGAATCCCTCTAAAAACTTAACACAACTTGCACTTGGCCAACGTGGTATTCAGCCCATTGTGTTCAAAACAGCAACATGCCATTCAGTTTTGCTAAATGTTGTTTTAGTTGCAATTTACTAGTGTAGGTTTAATTGTGACAAAGAAAGCAATTACATTATTCTTTCAAAGCTTCATGTCCAATGTCCTGATTTGATTGTTGGGGACAAGTCATTTAACATGCTCTAAAATTGAATTCTGTTTGAAATGGACAAAGGAAGTTTACTGAAAGTGACAAATTCATCATTATCACGGGGATATGAAAGCAAACACATGGTTTTATTTCTTCTCTCAAAACCATTTAACATTAATTTACAATGTCACAGACAGAAAACAGCCTTAAGGTAGGGGCAGGAATGACATGACTGCTTGAATAATTGTGAAAAGACAATTAGCCCAGACTGGCACTGATGTTTTCTTTCTGACTATTAATTACTGCGAGGGAAAGTATTTAACCAAACAGCTCAATGGCCCTGATTTGATGCAATCAATGGGGTGAATAAATGAGTGAAATTTAATCGTTAATTTCATGTAGAGGGTGGTTCAGAACGTTTTCTCAGAGCAGAACTGAAAAACATTTGATCGTGAAGGGAATATGACTGCAGGATTTTAAATGGAGCCTTGTGATTTGATATTTGGATTGAGGGGGCTAGAAAAGTAAACTACAACTCGACATTCTTATTCCCAGATTCCACACTCTTGCAGCATTAGATCTATAATTTGTGATGTGCTGTAAGGTTTTCATTTAATTTTGTTAAGTTCATATTTGTTTAAGTCATGTCAATGTTGTGCAAACAAAGGAAATTCACCAGGTTCATTGGATGTAATATATTACATATTAAAGTTGCATTACTGACATTCATTTATGTTGGTGGCATTGCAGAAAGAGGTTAAGTGGGCCCTCAGGTTAAAAAAAAATCACCAGTCATCTCTCTCTAAAGATGGAGCAGTCTTCTGGGACTATAGTGACTTTCTTCAATACATATAATATGCAACAGTAGAGTACCAGGTGTTACTATGTCTCTGTAAGCAGCGTACCTTTAAGAGACTTGCTCGTAATATCTTGAGTATAACATGTCATGTGATCTAATGGTATAAAGGTCTCAGATTCTATCATTTTGTGACTACTTGCAGCATGAGGTCCAAAAGGATGCTTACAACTGGTTTTTACCTAGTTGATTTTAACCCTACTGCGAATCCTCTTGCAAGGATGCCTGCCTTGAAGAAGTTTTCCTCCTCTCTCTACAAGAATCTCAGGGAGTCCCTCTCCCACTGCAACTCCCAGGTCATTTCCTTTGCCCTGAAGCTCTTCAGCCATGTCCTGAAACAAACTTGTTACCACAGTCACATTTGCTTCGTCAGTGCCTGCCTCCGTAACCAACTCATCCCACACAGACTCTGGACCACCTTTAAACCAGCAGAGTTTGGACCCAAATAGGACAAACAGTACAGACTACAGATTCAAAAACACCAGCAATGGTTCTTCTTCAAGATCCTCTGCTCCACGCTCGCAGCAATGCGCCAGAACCTAACCTCTCTACAGTTAGCCCTGCCTCAGCTGAGGGCCACAGTCTCTCGGAATTACAAAGGACCCCTTCTGTACTACATCCTCAGGAGAATTCATACTCTCAACAAACCGTATTTCAATTCCATCTCAACCATCAAAAACTGTAGGTACAACAAATCTTTATCTACCCACCTCCATAACCAGCGCTCCTCAAACATTCCAGAAGATTCACCTGGCCTCTGGAACTGGTTGGACGCCATTACCCATGCGGCTGGTGCAGCTGCTGCCCCCACGCTGATTGATGCTGTCACTTCCGCCCCCCCCCCATCATGGCCACTCCCATAGCCACTTCCGCCCCTCACAATTCCACATGCATCACACGTGACATCACTTCCACCCCTCACATCATTGCAGATGTCACACGCTCAGTGACTTCCGCCACCCCTACTGCCGTGTCTGCCACCACTTCCGCCCCCACCAACGCCACTCACCTGCATTCTGCTGACACGCCCCCCAGAGATCCCACTGTTACCATTTACGGCCCCCAGAACCCTGAGGGAAACACTACCCCTGCTCATGACTCTACCCCCATTCCCCCCACCATCACACCCACTCCAGTTACTGGCTCCGCCCCCCACTCCCAGATCCACACCCACACCAGATCCCAGCTCCCAGCCCTGTCAAGTTTTCACCATCCTTCCAGACCTCCCCCTCACTGAGGACGAAAGATCAGGCCTCAGCAAAGGACTCACCTTCATCCCCCTCCATCTACACATCAATGAATTTAATACACGTCATGACATCGAACACTTCTTCCGCCGCCTCCACCTCCGAGCTTACTTTCATAATCAGGACTCCTGCCCACCTTCCGAGGACCCCTTGGCCCACCTTCAACACACTGCATCCATCTGGACACCCTGCGCTGGCCTATTACCTGCCCTCGACCTCTTCATTTCCAACTGCTGCCGGGACATTAACCGCTTCAACCTGTCTACCCCACTCCAACCTCTCACCCTCGCAATGCGCAGCCCTTCAATCCCTCTGCTCCAATCCCAACCTCACCATCAAGTCAGCAGATAAAGGGGGCGCATTGGTAGTCTGGCGCACCAACCTCTACACCGCTGAAGCCAAACGGCAACTCGAGGACACCTCTTCCTACCGCCCCCTCGACCATGACCCCACCTCCCATCACCAAACCATCATCTCCCAGACCATACAGAACCTCATCATCTCAGGAGATCTCCAACCCACAGCTTCCAACCTCATAGTCCGGGAACCCCATACTGCCCTCTTTCCCAAGATCCACAAGCCTGACCGCCATGGACGACCCATTGTCTCAGCATTCTCCTGCCCTACTGAACTCATCTCTACCTACCTCGACACTGTCCTATCCCCCCTAGTCCAGGAACTCCCCACATACATTTGAGACACCACCCACGCCCTCCACCTCCTCCAACACTTCCGTTTCTCCAGCCCCCAACTCCTCATCTTCACCATGGATATCCAATCCCTCGACACCTCCATCCGCCATGACCAAGGCCTCCAAGCCCTCCATTTTTTCCTCTCCTGATGTCCCCAACAGTACCCTTCCACTGACACTGTCATTCGTTTGGCCGAACTGGTCCTTACCCTTAACAATTTCTCCTTCGAATCCTCCCACTTCCTCCAGACCAAAGGGGTAGCCATGGGCACACATATGGGCCCCAGCTATGCCTGTCTCATTGTTGGCTAAGTAGAACAGTCAATCTTCCGTAATTACACCGGCACCACTCCCCACCTCTTCCTCCGCTACATTGATGACTGCAATGGCAACACCTCGTGCTCCCACGACAAGGTTGAGCAATTCATCAACTTCACCAACACATTCCACCCTGACCTTAAATTTACCTGGACCATCTCTGACACCTCCCTCCCCTTCCTGGACCTCTCCATCTCCATTAATGATGACCGACTTGACACTGACATTTTTTACAAACCCACCGACTCCCACAGCTACCTGGATTACACCTCTTCCCACCCTACCTCCTGCAAAAATGCCATCCCGTATTCCCAATTCCTCTGCTTCCACGTATCTGCTCCAAGGAGGACCAGTTCCACCACAGAACACACCAGATGGCCTCCTTCTTTAGAGATCGCAATTTCCCTTCCCACATGGTTAAAGATGCCCTCCAATGCATCTCGTCCACATCCCGCAACTCCACCCTCAGACCCCACCCCTCCAACCGTAACAAGGACAGAACGCCCCTGGTGCTCACCTTCCACCCTACCAACCTTCGCATAAACCAAATCATCCGCCAACATTTCTGCCACCTCCAAAAAGACCCCACCACCAGGGATATATTTCCCGCCCCACCCTTTCCACCTTCCGCAAAGACCATTCCCTCTGTGACTACCTGGTCAGGTCCACACCCCCCTACAACCCCCCTTCCCATCCTGACACCTTCCACTGCCAGCACAGGAACTGCAAAACCTGCATCCACACGTCCTCCCTCACCTCCATCCAAGGCCCCAAAGGAGCCTTCCACATCTATCAAAACTTTATCTGCACATCCACCAATATCATTTATTGTATCCGTTGCTCCCGATGTGGTCTCCTCTACATTGGGGAGACTGGACGCCTCCTAGCAGAGCACTTTAGGGAACATCTCCAAGACACCTGCACCAAACAACCACACCACCCTGTGGCCCAACATTTCAACACCCCCTCCCACTCCGCTGAGGATATGGAGGTCCTGGGCCTCCTTCACCGCTGCTCCCTCACCACCAGATGCCTGGAGGAAGAATGCCTCACCTTCCGCCTTGGAATACTTCAACCCCAGGGCATCAATGTGGACTTCAACAGTTCTTCATTTCCCCTTCTGCCACCTCACTCTAGTTCCAAACTTCTAGCTCAGCACTGTCCCCATGACTTGTCCTACCTGCCTATCTTCTTTTCCACTTATCCACTCCACCCTCCTCCCTGACCTATCACCTTCATCCCCTCCTCCACTCACGTATTGTACTCTATGCTACTTTCTCCCCACCCCCACCCTCCTCTAGCTTATCTCTCCACCCTTCAAGCTCTCTGCCTTTATTCCTGATGAAGGGCTTTTGCCCGAAACGTCGATTCTACTGCTCCTTGGACGCTGCCTGAACTGCTGGGCTCTTCCAGCACCACTAATCCAGAATCTGGTTTCCAGCATCTGCAGTCATTGTTTTTACCTTTTACTCAGCACTAGCCAAGATATGGAAGTGCCTGTGATTGTAATGTATGTTGAAAGTAAGAGATGTGATAAAGGTTGATTGGATCTTTCAACGCCACACTTCTACAGCTAGTGCCTATTATCACCTCATTAGTTAAGCATACCTTGTGGAAGTTTAAAAGTCCATCGCTACATCTCTTGCAGAATGTGAGGTACATAATTGTGGCAACATGATGGTAAGTCACTGTAACTGCTTATAAAAGAAGAATCATTTTCAGAAGTAAATACTTGTAATTATGACTGAAGGTTAATTAGCCCTGGACTCTGAAATTTTCAGAACAGTAATCAGACAAATTTATGTGCATTTTGATATGAGAATTAATGAGCAAGCCACAGACTTACTTCTTTTCCATTTCAAAATTGAAGTTCTATCCAGGCAGAAGCCCTTTTCCTTCTCATTTTAAAAAAGTAAAGTTTAGCCTGCTTCCTGATTGGAAAGTAAAGAAACAACAGACAAAAGTCTATTGCAATTTAAATTCAGAGGAGACTGTGAGGACTGCAGATGCTGGAGATCAGAGCTGAAGATGTGTTGCTGGAAAAGCGCAGCAGGTCAGGCAGCATCCAAGGAGCAGGAGAATCAACGTTTCGGGCATAAGGCCCTTCTTCAGGATGCTGCCTGACCTGTTGCACTTTTCCAGCAACACATTTTCAATTTAAATTCAGAGCCCACATTTCCAACAAAAAATTTAGCATCCCGACATGAGTTTCGGAACAAATGAAGCTCATCACTTTGCAGATTTTGTTGTTTCCAGTTTGGCAAGAAACCTGTGGGATGTCACCATTCCTTATCTGGCATAAACACCTTGTAGTGACTGCTATAGGACTGGAGTCTTAAAGACACTGTTTCAAAGTCTTCATACCCCATCAAAAACAAAGTAATATAGAAACAAAAGAAGATAAAATATAAGGAGGGAGTGTCAAAGCAAGGTAAGAAAAGAAGGATGAAAACAAGCCCAGCACTTTACTCCAGTTGAAAAAGAACATTAAAGAGAAACAAACACATCATTGTAGACTGAGTAGCAAATGACATTTTCACTGAATTGCATCTATTTGAGCAAAATGTCACTACAATTCACAAATAATAACTGATCCAAAGATGGAGATCGCTGTAAGTTTATTCAAATTAGCATCGAGGGGATATGCAGAATTATTGCATCCAGATTTTCTGAGGAAGATAAAGATCCAAAGAAGATTGGGGAGTACTTGAAGACCATCTCAAAGTATGAATTAACATACAGATTGATAGACTACGGCTTGCATTTTACAGACAAAAACTCAAAACTATTTATGTATTAGTCCTGAAATGAAATCTTTATCATTAGATGCCACAGTAAAGGGCATATATGTTATTTTTTAGAAGACCTAATTGAGCTGATTATTATAATTGCACCAATTAAAACCTTCAACAAACATCTTTTGGACAAGAAAAAGGGCCATACAATCTATTGATGTATTGCTTGAAGGTGGATTCCAGTAGATCAATGTCTGATATGTGATTTAAGTGCAGACAACATTATTACTGCAAACAGCAAAGTGCACCAAACCAACAAGATCTGCCAAAGGTGCAGTTTATTGCATCTGCCAAAATATTGTCCAACATCTCTTCACATGAAGCAAAGCATGAAAGGACATTACACACACATATGCAGAAAATCTAGTTTCAGCCAAATCAGATTCACAAACGAGACACAACTGACCTAAAAGATGGTTCCAAACCACACACAAGTAACAAGGACTTTCTTAAAAAAATGCATGAACACAAAACAAATCAAGAAAATGTGCAGCCAACCACTTGTAAAGCAAATTTCAGAATGTGATCAAACTTTCCATATTGTTACCTCAAACACCATTTAGATAATGTAAGATGAGCGAAAGTTTTTATGACCATTTATAACATTGCTCCCCACCCCACCACCACCGAAAGGCAGGTCAAAATTAATACAGGAGTTGGTCCCAACATATTATCACTTTGCATCCTAACAAAACGTACCAACAATAGTACACCATTGTATGGTCTGCAAGAGGTGATCTCACAGGTCACCAATTCCATGTAATGGCACAATCACACTGCACTGCCAATATGCAAGCACAGCCTGGCATCCTCAAAAATCAGTGGTCCAGCAGTGGCAGGATGACCAGCTTGCACAGACTGAAGGATAGTTGCAGTTTATGAGATTCAAAGCATACTCTCTCCGGTCAAACAGACCAGGCACAATGCAATCAAATCAATCATCAATCTCAAACTGTAACCAGACAGATATAACACAAGTTTTGAGGGTCGTGCTTATGACATTTCAAGAATAATGCAACCCAATTTATTGATCCTCCGAGGTAATGCAGAGTGCACAAAATGAAGAAGGGACTACCATCCCCAGCACAACCTATGCTTGGAAAACAAGAGCAAATGACTTTGTCTAGCAAACAGGTCTCTAACAGGTTGGACCTGGAGCTTATACGTCAACACCAGACAAGAATGAAAGAGATACCCAACCAGTGCACAGGCAGAGAATGACCACGATTAGGCAGCAGAGCAAATGTGTGAGTTAAAAATCCATTCCCATTACTTGGATACAAGCAAAGGTTTCTAAATTATGAAATTAGACTAGACATACAAAATCACTCCTGATCAAGGTACTGCATTGCAAAGGAACAAAAGCCAGCTCAGACCGATGTACAACATGCCAATCATGTATGCAGATAATGATAGAATCCCCACAGTGTGGAAACAGCTCATTCAGCCCATCGTGTCTGCACCAACCCTCTGAAGAACATCCCTATCCTGACATCATCCCATTCCCAAATTTCGCATGACTAACTCACCTTTGCCTTCACATCCCTCGACATTACGGGGTAATTTAATATGACAATCCACCTAACCTGCATGTCTTTGGGCTGTGGGAGGAAACTGGCATACCCAGTAAAAACCCAAGCGGACATGGGGAGAATGTGAAAAACTCCACCATGTTCACTCAAGGCTAGAATCAAACCCAGGTCCCTGGCGGGTGTGAGGCAGCCATACTAATCGCTATACTACCAAGCCGCCCAAAATAACAAACTTTATTCACTTCTATGAGCAAACAGGGACAGCAAACTTTGCCCAAGTTGTGAGGCAGCTTTTACCTGGTTTTGAAACAGCGACCTTATGTATGTTAGATGAACACAATAACCATGCTGCTACAGAAACACCTCAGAAAATGAGGAATAAAATCCAATAATGCTGGATGACAGTAACCAGAAACAAGACAACTGAGATGACAGTCAATAGCAACCAAGATTTGGAGATACTGGTGTTGTACTGTTAAAAATCACACAACACCAGTGTATAGCCCAACAAGAGGAGAGAGAGAGGGAGAGAGAGAGAGAGAGAGAGAGAGAGAGAGAGAGAGAGAGAATACTTGCACAGTTACTGCTTTTGCTGTTTGAATTCATGTATCGCTGGACATCGGAGTGCGTCTGGGAAAATTTACAAACAGTAAAATTCACAACTGATCTTGGAGAATCTGTTTAGGCAAAGTTCACAATACTGAATCAGATGTTAATCGTTGTTTTAAGTGTGTCCAATAGAAAGGCTGCAGTAGTGAGCAGAGTGGGTTCTTACTTGATTATATGTTTTTGGAGATATGTCTCTTGATTAAACTTAAAATATAAGCCATAACTATCAATTTAACCTGGGGCAGTGTTTTGTAGAGGAATAAGATGGTGTAATTTTCTGGGTCTGTAGATTGTGAAGGAGCAGAAAAGGCCTTTAGTACAGTGATGTGTACTTGTCAGATATGGGCGTTTAAGGGTTACTGAAGATTATATCTGCCATAAATGCTGTTGGACATGAGTCTTATCAGATTGAGTGGATCGTTTGGAGAGACAGATAGAAGTGATGAGGAATTTGCAACAGCAACAGTATGTGATGGATGGCAGTTATAGGAAGGCGGTGAAGTCTCAGATTCGGTCACAAAGATGGGTTAACTCCAGGAAGGGTGAGAGAGGTTGGCACCTAGGGCAGGAGTCTTTTGTGGATACACCCATTTCAAACAGGTTTGCTGTTTTGGAAAATGTTGGGGCTGATGGATTCTCAGTGGAACGTAGCACGAACAGCCAAGTTTCTGGTATTGAGACTAGCTCTAATGTAATGAGGAGCACATCGGCTTCAAAGAGATCAATTGTTTTAGGGGATTCTGTAGTCCGAGGTACAGACAGACGTTTCTATGGCCAGCAGACAGAAATCAGAACGGTGTGTTGCTTCCCTGGTCCCAGGATCAAGGATGTCTCAGAGGGTGCAGAATGTTCTCACAGGGGAGAGGGACCAGCAAGAGGTCATTGTACATATTAGAACCAATGATATAGGAGGGGAAAAGGTTAAGATTCTGATGGGAGATTACAGAGAGTTAGGCAGAAATTTAAAAAGGAGGTCCTCAAGAGTAGTAATATCTGGATTACTCCCAGTGCTATGAGCTAGTGAGGGCAGGAATAGGAGGATAGAGTAGATGAATGCATGGCAGAGGAGCTGGTGTATGGGAGAAGGATTCAAATTCTTGGATCATTGGAATCTCTTTTGGGGTAGAAGTGACCTGTACAAGAAGGATGGATTGCACCTAAATTGGAAGGGGACTAATACACTGGCAGGGAAATTTGCTAGAACTGCTTGGAGGATTTAAACGAGTAAGGTGAGGGGGTGGGACCCAGGGAGATAGTGAGGAAAGAGATCAATCTGAGACTGGTACAGTTGAGAACAGAAGCAAGTCAAACAGTCAGGGCAGGCAGGGACAAGGTAGGATTAATTAATTAAACTGCATTTATTTCAATGCAAGAGGCCTAACAGGGAAGGCAGATGAACTCAGGGCATGGTTAGGAACATGGGACTGGGATATCATAGCAATTACAGAAACATGGCTCTGAGACGGACAAGACTGGCAGCTTAGTGTTCCAGGATACAAATGCTACAGGAAGGATAGAAAGGGAGGCAAGAGAGGAGGGGGAGTGGCATTTTTGATAAGGGATAGCATTACAGCTGTGCTGAGGGAGGATATTCCCGGAAATACATCCAGAGAAGTTATTTGGGTGGAACTGAGAAATAAGAAAGGGATGACCACCTTATTGGGATTGTATTATAGACCCCTTAATTGTCAGAGGGAAATTGAGAAACAAACTTGTAAGGAGATCTCAGTTATCTGTAAGAAGATGAGGGTAGTTATGGTCGGGGACTTTAACTTTCCAAACATAGACTGGGACTGCCATAGTGCTAAAGGTTTAGATGTAGAGGAATTTGTTAAGCCCATACAAGACAATTTTCCGATTCAGTACGTGGATGTACTTACTTGAGAAGGTGCAAAACTTGACCTACTCTTGAGAAATAAAGTAGTGCAGGTGACTGAGGTGTCAGTGGGGGAGCACTTTGGGGCCAGTGACCATAAATCTATTAGATTTAAAATAGTGATGGAAAAGGATAGACCAGATCTAAAAGTTGAAGTTCTAAATTGGAGAAAGGCCAATTTTGACGGTATTAGGCAAGAACTATCAAAAGCTGATTGGAGGCAGATGTTTGCAGGCTGGAAAATGGGAAGCCTTCAGAAATGAGATAACAAGAATTCGAAGAAAGTATATTCCTGTCAGGGTGAAAGGAAAAGCTGTTAGGTATAGGGAATGCTGGATGACTAAAGAAATTGAGGGTTTGGTTAAGAAAAAGAAGGAAGCATATGTAAGGTTTAGACAGGATAGATTGAGTGAATCCTTCGAAGAGTATAAAGGAAATAGGAGTGTAGTTAAGAGGGAAATCAGGAGGGCAAAACGGGGACATGAGATAGCTTTGGCAAACAGAATTAAGGAGAATCCAAAGGGTTTTTACAAGTACATTAAGGACAAAAGGGTAACTGGGGAGAGAATAGGGCCCCTCAAAGATCAGCAAGGCAGCCTTAGTGTGTAGCCGCAGAAAATGGGGCTATTTTGCATCAGTAATTCCTGTGGAAAATGATATGGAAGATATAGACTGTAGGGAAATAGATGGTGACGTCTTGCAAAATGTCCATATTACAGAGGAGGAAGTGCTGGATGTCTTGAAACGGGTAAAACTGGATAAATGCTCAGGACCTGATCAGGTGTACCCGAGAACTCTGTGGGAAGTAAGAGAAGTGATTGCTGGGACTCTTGCTGAGATATTTGTATCATCGATAGTCACAGATGAGATGCTGGAAGACTGGAGGTTGGCAAACGTGGTGCCACTGTTTAAGAAGGGTGGTAAAGACAAGCCAGGGAACTATAGACCGGTGAGCCTGACCTCACTGGTGCGCAAATTGTTGGAGGGAATCCTGCGGGACAGGATGTACATGTATTTGGAAAGGCAATGACTGATTAGGGATAGTCAACATGGCTTTGTGTGTGGGAAATCATGTCTCACAAACTTGATTGAGTTTTTTGAAGAAGTAACAAAGAGGATTGATGAGGGCAGAGCAGTAGATGTGATCTATATGGATTTCAGTAAGGTGTTCGACAAGGTACCCATGGGAGACTGATTAGCAAGATTAGATCTCATGGAATATAGGGAGAACTAACCATTTGGTATAGAACTGGCTCAAAGGTAAAAGACAGAGGGTGGTGGTGGAGGGTTGTTTTTCAGACTGGAGGTCTGTGACCAGTGGAGTGCCAGTAGAGGTGCTATGTCCTCTACTTTGTGTCATTTACATAAATGATTTGAATGCGAGCATAAGAGGTACAGTTAGTAAGTTTGCAGATGACACAAAAATTGGAGGTGTAGTGGACAGTGAAGAAGGTTCCCTTAGATTACAACAGGATCTTGATTGGCTAATGGACTGAGAAGTGGCAAATGGAGTTTAATTCAGATAAATGTGAGGTGCTGCATTTTGGGAAAGCAAATCAGGGCAGGACTTATACACTTAATGGTAAGGTCCTAGGGAGTGTTGCTAAACAAAGAGACCTTGGAGTGCAGGTTCATAGTTCCTTGAAAGTGGAGTCGCAGGTAGATAGGATAGTGAAGAAGGCGTTTGGTATGCTTTCCTTTATTGGTCAGAGCATTGAGTACAGGAGTTGGGAGTCATGCTGCGGCTGTACAGGACATTGGTTAGGCCACTGTTGGAATATTGTGTGCAGTTCTGGTCTCCTTCTTATCGGAAAGATGTTGTGAAACTTGAAAGGGTTCAGAAAAGATTTACAAGGATGTTGCCAGGGTAGGAGGATTTGAGCTATAGGGAGAGGCTGAACAGGCTGGGGCTGTTTTCCCTGGAGCGTCGGAGGCTGAGGGGTGTCCTTACAGAGGTTTACAAAATTATAAGGGGCACAGATAGGGTAAATAGGCAAAGTCTTTTTTCCTGGGATCAGGGAGTCCAGAACTAGAGGGTATAGGTTTAGGGTGAGAGGGAAAAGATATAAAAGAGACCTAAGGGGCAACTTTTTCACACAGAGGGTGGTATGGGAATGGAATGAGCTACCAGAGGATGTAGTGGAGGCTGGTACAATTGCAACATTTAAGAGGCATTTGGATGGATATTTGAATAGGAAGGGTTTGGAGGGATATGGGCTGGGTGCTGGCAGGTGGGACTTGATTGGGTTGGGATATCTGGTCGGCATGGATGGGTTGGGCCGAAGAGTCTGTTTCCATGCTGTACATCTCTATGACTGGAGGTTTAATTGGAAGCACTAGCTTTTGGAGCACCGCTCCTTCATCAGGTAGTTGTCAAGAATGGCATATACCACTCCAGAGGGAATATGCTCACCAGATTAATACAGGTTGCCAAACTTTCAAAACATTATAGCTAAGCTTGAATTGTTAATCTTGGGGACTCTGTTATTACCTATTTATGTAGTTCATGCATTTAAAATATGTGCAATATATATCTGTTTGAAATGTTTTTTTTGAGAGAGGGAGATGTTGTGATATGTCTCAGCTGATAGGAATATAACTATAAGAAACATGCTTATAATATCTTCACTATGTCATTGCATACCTGAGGATACAAAAGCTCCAGATTCAATCGTACTGGGTACACTTGCAGCAGACATGTTGAGGGAAGTATGTATTGTGTATACCCAAATTGCATAGCATTAGCCCAGACACAGAAGTCTCTGTGACTGTAAGATGTGGAGATACTAAGAGTGTAATAAAAATCTTTGGATTCTTCAGCACCACATGACTCACAAACCAGTTCTTCTGTTATGGGAGCTATCAAAAGTATCACTTTATCAAATATGAATATACACAGTGAATGTAAAATGCTCATCTGATTGATCATGAGGGTAGATCAGATCACAGATTGCAACATTTGAAACTGAAGCACAATTATTGAAAGAATGAGTAAAACAACTGTTTTGGCTTCTGGTGCTTGTTGAAGCAATTTCTTTACAAACCCTTTTGTGGAGGATTCAAATTCTTCCGAAATCAAACACACTAAGGACATCGCTAAATTCAAAATCTTTATACACAAAAGATTACACATGTTTAATGTGTCACATTTGCTGATGATATGGGAAAACGTAAAATGAGTGGAGGATGCAAAGAGGTTGCAAAAGGATGTGGGTAGCTTGAGTGAGTGGACAAGATTATTACAGGTGGGTTATAAAATGGAGAAGTATGAAGCTATCTACCTTAAAAGTAAAAATAGTAAAAACAAAATTACCTTAAATGGATGCAGGCTGGGGAGCATCGATATTTGGAGGCACCAGAATGCCATTATGTATAAAACACAGACTGTTAGTGTACAAGTAATTATGAAAGCAGGCGAAATGTTTGTACTTATTACAGAAAATTTGGACTATTGGTGTGAAGAGGAGTGACTGCAATTGCACGGGGCATGGTGAAACTATAGCTAATGTAATGTGTTTTCTTATCTAAGGAAGGATATATTTGCCTTGGAGGGAGATGCATCAAAGATTCATTGGACTGAATGCTGCATTGGCCTGTGGACCAATGGCTTGACAGCATAATTGCATGGGATTATGATGTAACATCCCACAACTAAGAGAAATGGAGAGAGAGAAAGAGATATAGAGATACAGAGAGAGAGGTCACATGAAGGAGATACATTGATCTAGATCAGTCAACATCTTTAAGAAGCATCAGTATGCAAATAAAGATTGTGTTAAAATGTATCTGGACAATGGCAAAATCATAAGACCCAAGGCCTCCATCACAACAATCTAAAGCCAAAACATTGTACTGTCAAGAGCAATTGCTAGTCTCTTGAATTTAGAACCATGAGAGCTGTTCTTATTGAAATTATGTAGTGCTTAAGGAGCTTGAAAGTTTTGGGCAGTTTTCCCCTTGGCTGGGAAATCTAAAAAAATGAGGTTACACCCTCAGAATAACATGGCAGTACGACAGCATTTTGGAATTCTTCTGATCAAGCTCTTATTTGAGTTATGCACTGAATAAACATTGTGAATTTCACACCTTTATTCACACGTATAAATCCATAACATGAAAGCCTTATGGACATACATCGCAAAGAAAAAGCATTCAAAATGAGGAGTGTTGGGCTCTTGTATTAAGAAAAGTGATTCTATCGACATAATACAGCAGCTGACTCCGACTTAATCATAAGAACCATAGGTAAAGAGAAGACAAAGAAGTGCAGTTTTGAAAATAAAATGTGCAATTAATTCTTGTAATTTTAATGAATCTTTAGGACATAAAAACCACGCCAAAAAATGCCTGAGGCTAGTTAAGGAAACTGATTAAAGGTTGTTATTATATTATTCACATTAGCAAAATTTCTTGTTTCAGAGAAACCATACTGAGGCTTGCAGCCACTATTATATTGCAAAAAGCCAACAATACATTAGAAATGATTAGAAAATGCTCATTGGAAATTTTTGAATCCTCCATCACTGTCAAATACACACAGCAAATAAATATGTTCCAGCTTCTCTCAGCACAAAATTATGCATATTGATTTTTCTTTCATCTTCTCATTGTGAAAATATTACAACTCAATATCGCAAAATGATGTGTAGAACAGAAAAAATATCATAAATATAAGCCTGGTTTACCCAGGCGACAGGAAATGAATATTTTAATTTCCTCAGTATTTACAATTCATGTAAGTTAAACAGAAATTTGACATCATATCTTTCTGCTTTTTATAGCAAGGACAACTGAAGTTTAAAGGATACTATCAATTGAACAATATTAGGTAAAACTTCCAAAATATCAAAACCAAAACTAATATTAGTATTAAGCTGTGATTTTTATGTAGTCAATAAGTTCTTTAAAATATAGATTAACAATTGCATTAGTAACAAAAAAAAAGTAGTGAAAATGATATACATTTTAAACAAAAATGGCATATTCAGAAAACCTAACATCCAGGAATATAAACAAAGCGTTCAATAGTCTTTATTTTATCCTAAATCTTGTATATTAACAGATGAAAATATTGTGGTTGAGGTCTGAATATCAGAAACAGCATGAAGAAAGAAGAGCTTGCGGGAAAAGAAATTTAGAAACCTAGCTGAGATATTGCATCAATTTTGTAAACTGCCACAATGTTTAAAGAATCACCCAAAGTAAGAGAAGATATATTCTCCTCGGTGATGCTATATCTGATAGTTGAATATTTAACTCCCATTTTGATAATATCTCTCTGTGCTAAATTGAAAGATTATATCAACTTATTTTCAATTCTTTTGTTCTTCATCAAGATCGTGAAGATTGCATCCTCACATTTATGCAGGAGATAAATTGTGCGGGAATGATATACGGCAGCATATTCAGTTTATGATTCCATTTTTCAACCAAAAAAAAAACATTTTCCCAGCATTTTTCTGCTCTTAAAGTATTTTTTTAAGCTTATTTCACTCAATGTTTGGTCCAAATGGGTAAAACATGCACAGCCTTTGCTATCCCCATTTGTACTTTAAAATGGTAAATTGAATCCTATGTAGATTTCAAGATTGCAAGTTGGATGTTACAGATGTCCTCCTGCCTGGAATATTTGGGTGTTCCAGATACCCAGCTCAAGATCTAACCCAAGATGATGGGCGGCACGGTGGCACAGTGGTTAGCACTGCTGCCTCACAGCGCCTGTAGACCCGGGTTCAATTCCCGACTCAGGCGACTGACTGTGTGGAGTTTGCACGTTCTCCCCGTGTCTGCGTGGGTTTCCTCCGGGTGCTCCGGTTTCCTCCCACAGTCACAAAGATGTGCAGGTCAGGTGAATTGGCCATGCTAAATTGCCCGTAGTGTTAGGTAAGGGATAAATGTAGGGGTATGGGTGGGTTGCGCTTCGGCGGGTCGGTGTGGACTTGTTGGGCCGAAGGGCCTGTTTCCACACTGTAAGTCTAATCTAAAAAAAAAACACCATATTTGGGGTGTTAGTGACCCAGTGTCAATTGCTTAATCACAATTGTGCCACTGGTTCTGTTGTGAATTATTTATATTTATTCCTGTACCCTTAGCACTTCAATTTTATCACTGCAACTACTCAAAGCAGTGTCCATTTATCTATCCCATTTCATCATTTCATAATTTTACTGCTTTTTAAATAATCAGTGAGATATTGGTGACCTAACTTTGTATGCGGTCTCTGTTGCACATCCACTATACCTTTGGATTGGTTAACTTTTGCTTTGTATTGTCAGCTGTGGCTTAATGGATAGTACTCTCACTGCAGTCAGACGATTATGGTTCAAATTCTAATCCAAATTTTCCCACAAAAATGAAGTCTGACAGCCCGCGGCTGTATTAAGAAACTGTTAAATCAGTGACATTCAGTTGGGATGTTACACCAATGTATTATTTATCCACTGAGTTTTACATTAAATCCCTTAGCACTATTTTTGTTGCAGTGTAGAGAACTTATCTCAGCAGCCCAGTCCTCACTTTCCCCTTGGCTAGTATTTTTCTCAATGATAAAAGAAAACTCTCCTACTTCTCAGTTATAAAAATATAGGTCACTACCAAAAGAGATGCAGAAGAATGACACATTTTCAGAGCAACAAAATGATTGGAGCTGTACACACAGATAGTTCAATAGATAGGGCAATTACAGATGGAAAAGATAGATCGAAATTCCTTGAGGAAATTAATGATTCAACTGCTACAAATTTGACAGAATTTCTTAATGCCAATGAACATATCTTTCATTTTAAGCTTGATACAGTTATATGTGAGACTGTCCTATCAGATCATATGCTAAGGTTGAGGAAGTACAAGTAGCAGCCAGCAGAGATTCAACTACATGGCACAATCTCTCAAGGAGAAAGTGAGGACTGCAGATGCTGGAGATCAGAGCTGAAAATGTGTTGCTGGAAAAGCGCAGCAGGTCAGGCAGCATCCAAGGAGCAGGAGAATCGACGTTTCGGGCACGAGTCCTTCTTCAGGAAATTAAGAAGGGCTCTGAAGAAGGGCTCGTGCCCGAAACGTCGATTCTCCTGCTCCATGGATGCTGCCTGACCTGCTGCGCTTTTCCAGCAACACATTTTCACAATCTCTCAAGGTCAAAGATACAAGTAACCACGCAGTACAAACTGTGTAAATGATTTACGCAACTCACAATGAACACTTCTCACTTTTGAGTAAGCATGTATGTCTTAATTTCAGCACACTCAGAGAATAGGAGTTCCACTAATTCCAAGGGAACAACTAGTTCAGAAACAATCTGTTTTTAATTAATCAACAGAAGGTTTCATTGGGCTTGCTAAACTCTTGGGAAAACTGAAAAAGAAGACAAAATCTATTGGCATTATCACAGTTCATGTGGAAGACTACACCCCCCACTTAATTTTTCAAACAATATCCAAACAACCCACAGATTCTGACATTCATAAACCTAGATTCATGCCTTCCCAAATGTTTTATAGTCCACACATAGTTCTTCCTTAATGCAATGGTTGTGTTCTTATGCACCCTGTGTTATTGAAAAATCACACTTTAGAAACAACGCTTAAAGTATTGGTGGTATAATCGTGTTGCAGTCAGCATATGTTTTTAAAGTTCATGCTTTAGATACAGTGTGTCCATTTGTGTCCATTGAAACACGTTATAGCAGAACAACCTGTAACGGGCTCTGGCAGTTTACGTAGCTTAATATTCTCTTCCAGTGAGATTTTTCCAAAATAATTCGAAACCAACACTTTTTGAAAGTATGGTTATTAGAAGTTCATATATTTCCACAGCATTTCAAATGACCCAATTTCCACAATCTTTCAATCATGAGTCCTCAAAAAAAACCTTCTTAGCAACTCCACCATTGGAGGAATGAAATACCATTTTCAAATGTATTTCATGACAAAGAATGGACAAAATAAATCAAAACTTAAGATACATTCACACTCATTCGTATTTTATTGTTAAAGACGCAATTTTGCCAAAGGTCATACTAATACTCAGGTATTCAAATCAAAGTTAAATTCTATTAAAAAGCATCAGTAATTGCACTGTTTTCTGTTTCCAGCTTTATAAATAATCTTCAAATGTTAGGATTGTTGTATTAAACTTCATGGGAATGGTGTGGCATTCTCATCTTTGGAATTTTCCACAAAGGTTGACGGGTTATGATCAGTATATACCATCATTTCCTAGTATCTGCGTTCGACATAAACATCAATAGATCAAAGAAGTAGCAATCCTAGGTTTTATTTTCCCACTCTGGGGTATTTATTCTGTTGTCAATTTAGGTTTTAGAAAAATATTTCACTGGCCTCTCCATATTATCATAACAAGATTGTATATCCTCACAGTTTACTAGCATCAATTGTCTACCTTGAAGTTTTTAGTGAAATTTGGGGCAACGATATTGATTCTTTGATCAAAATTGCTTTCAGACTTTCAAAAGATGCTAAGGACACATGTGACAATAGTACCTTGGCTTTCTTTAGGAGCAAAGGCAGAGGAAGAAACCACACATTCCCAAAAACCACACAATTTCTTCTTTACTCTTAGGGACAGGTAGTGCCATATGATGTTCTTGACAGTACTTACCTTTTCCCAATTCTATGCCCTAAGATGATTGCCCACTCTTTTGCAAGCTCTGTTGGCAGGTTTTATTTCCCAATCCAACAACTGTAATTGTTTGAACAGAGCTTCTAGTTGCTTCGAATATTCCTTTCAAGTGTCACTATAAATGAATACATAACCAAAGAAAACTGTTAAGAACACTGGCCACCATTTGGTTTATTAGCCTCTAGAAAGTTGCCCGGTTGTTTTTTTAACCAGAATGGTACCAGTCAGTGTTTGAAAAATTCATCTGGTATGACAAAAGTTGATTTTTTCTTTGGAGCTGGGTGTTAAACAAGCTTGCCTGTATCCTTTTAACAAACAAAAACAGAAAACACCGGCAAAACTCAACATGTCTGGCAACATCTGTGGTAAGAAATGTTAATACTTTGAGTCATCATAACTGATAGCAGCTAGGAAAAAAATTATGGTTATGGTGAAGAAAAGGATGGGGGTGAGGGAGGGAGAGGTGAGCAGATAGACGGAGATCAAATCCAGAGAGAGGAAGATATGAAAGGGGTGGATAAACAAGGGATATACTGATGTTTGGTTTGGTTTTTAGTAAAGGTCCATGCAATTCATCAACACCTATTAAGCAGTTCCTCTGAAACTGGTATGGATTTAGGGGGTGGGTTTAATTGCATGTTGCAGCTTTTCCATTAGGTAGCATGTGTTGGCATGTTTTACAGAAATATACCATAACTTTCTGAAGACCTGGCCAGTAGAAATATTGATTAAACATGCTTGGACTTCCAAATTCTGTCATGTCCTGCCATAAGGATTTTATAGATTGTCCCCAATATTCTTGATAAAATTTGGGTGGTACAGTGATGTGATGAACTATCATTTACTCTTCACTCATAGGTCCATTAGGAGGTCTCCATTTTCTCATCAGAATCTTATTTTTCATACAGTAGCATTCTGGAACTCATTTAGCTTCAACTTCAGCTTGAGCTGATTGGGACATTTTTCTTAATTCAGCTGCATTAAAAAAAAACTTGTCGAATGCTATATTTGTCCAAATCCCCAATGAATGTTTCTGATAACCAAATATCTGTCTAAAAAATTGTTACAGACTTGCTTGAATAAAATGGAAATAAGCTGTAAGCAACTTCAGGAAAGCCAGACCAGCGTTCACAGATTGAGGATATGGGTAAAAAGAAGAAATCGACTGGTCTGAAAATCCAGGACACTAAAAGGAAAGAAACAACTTGTTTTATTCGAGCAACCATCTTCCACAATACACATTCATAAAATTGAAGGTCCCCCAGATAAGACTATGGGATCATTACCTGGGTTGCTAAGGAAAAATTCATCTGGAAAGGGAATGCAGCACTTTGAAGATCCTCTGGATAAGGTAATGGACTAACTATTGCATTTAGCAGGAGTGACATCCTCTACGAAGGATATCCAAGAGATAAAAGATCCTCCAACAGAGCAGTGATTTACTGAGATCAAAATCAAGGACAACAATTCTCCAGGTGAAGACCAATCTTCAAAGTCTGACGAGAACATACTTCAAACAAATTGTGAAACCTTCAGACTGCCTGAATTTATCAAGTCAAAGGTGTGTGAAGAGATGGTGTAGCATTAAATGTGAAAGTGCTTATACTTTCAAATGTATTCATGTTATATATAGGAAGAAAGAAGACTGTCGCGGGGTGGGGGGAGCAGGGGCAGTGATGTTCCATCAAATAATGCAAGGCACACATCTCTTAACATTGAGACTCTTTTGTTATTTTCTGCTATACCACTTAATTTTGGATAGGCCTATAGACTCGCAATTCATGGTTACACTCTGCATCAGCCATACACCTCCAGTGATTAATACCATAACATGCCATATAGAATGATGGAATAGATGACTGTGGACATGGCAGAAACAAATGGATGGTGAAGAGATGAAAATGGCCAATTTTATGAAGGTGGAAGTACAAAGTTGAGGAAGAGAAAAAGGGGTGCTTAATACAGTATAGGACAGGAAAGAAAAAGATATCCAGGTTGTAAGCAGTTATAATCAATCAGAGAAAATGACTTGAGAGGGTGATAGAATCTGTGACAACGCTGTGGGACCTGAAACAATCACTTCAATTATACTACTTTTAGTTGAAGGCTTCCGCAGCTCATTGAAGAATGGATGTTACAAAACCCAGGTACAATACTGTACACAATGCCAATGAGTTTGAAATCTTTTATCAACCTGCTCAGATATGACATAACAGCCCTCTGGAACAGGTGAGGCTTGAACCCAGGACTCTTAGCTCACAGGTAGGGATACTACCACAGGAGCCATTCACAAGCAGTTGGAAAATTTATCATTAAAGAACTTTTTAAACATTTTCAGAGCTATGATATATGAGCACTCTTGAAAGAAAACCAAAACATTTGATGGATGTTACATTTTGTTTTTAAACAACTTTGTGTCAATTGTCTTCATTGAATACTAAGCAAGTCTGGAGTATTGCAGAGAACTCTGATATAATGGAATATTGTCAGACAGCTAGGTGGCAGCACATTACTTCTGTTTAAGTCGCAATCTTCAAATTGATAAATGGACCTAATGATAATTAATTCTACTTCAGGTTCATTTACCAGTGAAAATCTGATCTCATTTTTGTTTGGAATATAAAAGATTTGGTACACTTGAGGGTAAACATATTTTGTCTTGTTTGTATGTATGCTTTAGGTCAACATATAAAAATCATAAAAGAAAATTACAGTATTCCTTCTGACACAGAACAGCTATCAAACAACTAAATTACTATCATTTACTGGGATTAATAAAGCAGAGAAATGATTCACTGTTATCACCAATTCAAATATTTCTAGTTGGTACTTCATAAATATGATAAACAGTTTTGTTATGGTTTTAAGCACATTTAATTACAAGGTAAAGTTAGTGTACTTGAAATTCACATTGTATTTCACTCTCTAATATCAGACAGATATTCTATGCAAACAGTGTGGGCTTAGTAAACTTCAGACAAAAACATTAGTTATCTGTACTTCCACAGAGATGGTGAGTAGCAATAAAAATTCTGAGATTCCTTTGATAGCCATTATACCTGTAATTTGCATGAACAACTGAGAGCTCAGTTAAAATGAAATCACTCAGTTTCAAAACAATTCAAATTCAAAAATATAAACTTAGTTTTAGGTATAATGACGCTCGACAGATAGTAGTGGGTAACAAGAAAATGGCTAAGGAACTGAATAGTTACTTTCCTTCAGTCTTCATGGTAGAAGACATGAATAATATCCCAAAAATTCCCAAAGTGAGGGGGCAGAGCTCAATATGGTGGCCATCACCAAGGAGAAAGTGCTAGAAGAAACTGATGGCTTGAAGGTGGATAAATCACCTGGACCTGATGGACTACACCCCAGAGTTCTAAGAGAGACAGCTCAAGAGATAGTGGAGGTGTTAATGGTGATCTTTCAGGAATAGCTAGAATCAGAGATGCTCTCAGAGGACTGGAAAATCGCTAATGAGACACCCCTGCTTAAAAGGGAGTAAAGCAAATGATGGAAATTTACCGATCAATTAGCCTAACCTCGGTCATGGGTGAGATACTGGAATCCATTGTGAAGGCTGAGATTTCTGAATACTTGGAAGTGCATGGTAAAATAGGGCAAGATCAGCATGATTTCATCAGGGGGAGGTCATACCTGATAAATCTTCTGGAATTCTTTGAAGTAACAAGCGTATTAGACCAAGGAGAACCAATGGATGTTATGTATCTGGACTTAAAAATAAGGTGCCATACAGGAGGCTACTGAGTAAGATGAGGACCCATGGTGTTAGAGGCAAGGTGCTAGCATGGATAGAAGCTTGGCTATCTAGCAGAAAGCAGTCGGTAGGGGATAGAAGAGTCCTTCTCAGGATGGCAGCTGGTGACAAGTGGTGTTCCACGAGGCTCAGTGTTGGGACCACAACTTTTCATTTCATACATTAGCAGTTAAGTTTGTAGATGATAGAAAGGTAGGGAGAAGGACAGGTAGCATTGAGGAAGTGGGGAGGCTGCAGAAGGATTTGGATAGATTATGACAGTGGGCAAAATAGTGGCAGATGGAGTACAACGTTGGAAAGTGAGGTCATGCACTTTGGTAGGAAGAATAGATGCATAGACTATTTTCTAAATGGGGAGGAAATTTAGAAGTGTGAAGTGCAAAGAGACATGGGAGTTTTAAGTTGAGGATTCTCTTAAGGTAAACTTGCAGGTTGAGTCAATAGTTAGGAAGGCAAATGCAACGATGGTATTTATTTTGAGAGAACTTGAATATAAAAGCAGGGATATACTTCTGACACTCTGTAAGGCTCTGATCAGACCACATTGAGAGTATTGTGTGCAGTTTTGGGCCCCATATCTCAGGAAGGATGTACTGGCCTAGCAGCATGTTCAGAGGATGTTCACGAGAATGGTCACAGGAATGAAAAACTCAACATATGAGGAACGTTTAAGGACTCCTGGTCTGTACTCAATGGAGTTTAGAAGGATGAAGTGGGGGAGGGGGTGGGGGGAGGTGGTCTAATTGTAATTTAAAGAATATTGAAAGGCCTGGACAGAGTGGATGTTGGGAAAATGTTTCCATTGGTAGGAGAGACCAGGACCCGAGGGTACAGCCTTAGCGTAAAGGGAAGACCTTTTAGAACAGAGATAAGCAGAAATGTCTTCAGCCAAAGAGTGGTGAATCTATGGAATTAATTGCCACAGAAGGTTATGGAGACCAGGTCATTGTGAATATTTAAGACTGAGATAGATACGTTCTTGAGTATCAAAGGGATCAAGGGTTACATGGAGAAAGTGGGAGAATAGGGTTGGGAAACTTATCAGTCATGATTGAATGGCGGACCAGATTCGCTGGGCTGAATGGCCTGATTTCTGCTCCTATGTCTTATGGTCTTACAATCTTTGTTGGACATTATCCTCCCAGACTACCATGGGCTGAAATTTCCCTTCGCAATTCAGTTAGTTCCCAGCTCTGCAAACCCAGAAATCCATAACAAACTAAAATTGAAAATGGAACAACAAGTCCCATGACAACAACAAACTACATTAGAATGGCACTCACAAAGGAAAGAACCTCACACAGATGAACAGCCAACAACAATATGCACGTGTACCGTTAAGAGATCAGCATGGTTTAAAGTGACTAGGAGACAGTAAGGACTGCAGATATTAGAAGTCAGAGTCAGTAGATGTGAAGCTGGAAGAGTACAGCAGGTCAGACATGATCTAAAGACTTTGCAATGCATACATATGCAGAGATTGGCAACGGATGAGAACTGTTCAGCAAATAACTCTATCAACTCAAAAAATACGATAAAGATGAACCAATGTGTCTCCTGGCTTTCTTTTGTCATATGAGCTCCACCATGATGATATCGTACCTCTTGTTTGAGGGGCCAATCACAAGAGGGCACAGTTTTAGGCTGAGCAGCAAGAGACTCAGAGGGGATTTGAGATCTCTGAAGTCAGTAGAGCATGTGAATGAAATAGTCAAGAAGACATATGCGACATGTACTTTCATCAGTTGCGGCATAGAGTATAACAGCAAGGAGGTAAGGTTGGAGTTGCACAGAGCATTGGTTGTGCCACAGCTGGAGTACTGAACAAATGCATGGATCACCTAAAAGCCATTACCTTGTAAACAGTGCAGAAGCAAAACATACCTGGCCCCTCAGAACAGCCAGAAGGTCTGTCAGAAACTGTGAGTTCTCCCCCTCTGTCTAGGGTGGAGGAAACTGTAGAATCTCAGATGCATGCAGCCTCGATACTGTTACAGCTGGAAAAAAGTCGAGGAAACTCTCCCAAGAGGATCCAGTTGCAAGAGATAGGCTATGGCCCGGTACATGCTGCCCGTGTCAGAATCCAAGTCAGAGGAACCGTACTTGGAGGGAAAATATTGCTGGAAAACTCACAAGACCAGGCCTATGTCCCCAGACTTTGGAGGGGATGGATGTAATGATTGATGATTACGAGATCTTTGATTGGGTTATTAACCTGGGCCAATCTGGAAGCCCTGAATAACCAATATTAACAGGGGAATTCAGAATGTCCTCAGTTCAGGTGGCTGACTTTGAGCTGACTGACAATTGGCAGTGTACTGTGCGTGTGTAAATAAAGGGTGACTATGATGTGCAGTTATTTTGTCCCCTTGATTGGCAACTCACTGCTGCCTCCTGAAAAACTTGCCACTTCAGTTTGTAGGAGAAAGTGAGGACTGCAGATCAGAGCTGAAAATGTGTTGCTGGAAAAGCGCAGCAGGTCAGGCAGCATCCAAGGAGCAGGAGAGTCGATGTTTCGGGCCTGATTCAGGAATCAACTCTCCTGCTCCTTGGATGCTGCCTGACCTGCTGTGCTTTTCTAGCAACACATTTTCACTTCAGTTTGTAAAACAGCAAACAAGTAAAAGATGTTGATGAAGCCAAAAATCCCACCATGGGCCATGTTACACTTTTTTTTAAGATTCTGTCCTTTAACTCTGTTTTTCCTTTCTCTGTCCATGATTTTGGTCTGTTACACATTTACAAAATACACATTTTGGTCAATTTTTCAAATAATAGTTTGAGAGATTAAAAGATAGATGTTTTCAATTTACAAATGCTTCCTTTCCACATTCTCGAACTCCAAATACATTCCCCTCTGGACTAATCCCATCTACTTGCATATGGTCCATATCCCTCTATTCCCCATCTGTACATGTGTCTAAATGCCTCTTAAAAGTTGTTCATGTATCTGCTTTTACCAGGTCCCCTGCAGCACATTCCAGACACCTACTACCCTCAGTGTAAATCTCACACATCTTGTTTAAACGTTCCCCCTCTCACTTTAAACCTATGTCCCCTAGTATTTGACACTTCAATCCTAGGAAAAACGTTTTGACTATCCACCCAACCTATCCTCTCATAATTTTCTGTACTTCTACATATTGATTAAAATATTATACATCCACCTACAACACTCATGTAGTTAATCTAATTTAAATTCTGACATGGATTAATTTTCAGCCACATATCATCGCATATATATTAAACATTACACTGGTTACTAAATGCATGCTGCATCCGAGGGCAGATGGAATGCACTCCTCCTTGTGACTCATTCTCCTCCTAACTAGTAATTGGTAAACATCACACTGTCAGGGCACTATCTAGCTAAAACAAACAGATTTACCAAAAATAGATTTGTTTGCAGGTAAACTAATTAGAATTGCTGGGGCATATACATGGAAAAATATTGACAGAACTGGCTAAACTTAATTTTCTTAAATTTGTGTTTTGCGTTGTTTGCTATGCAATTCAGATATTGCACAATACAGTCTTCATAGACTGAAAGTCTTTCAACAGAATGATATGGCCTGCTTTATTACTACATAGGTCCAAAACACCCAAGTGCCAATTTTAAACTATTTCGTGAACTCAAGATATTGATCTTCAGAACATAATGATCCTTCATGGAATGAACTGAGTTAAAGATATCGATCTGCAGTATATATTCTTGGCAAGAAGTCACTGAAGAACAGGCTGTCAATCAATCAAGTTGAAAGACACTATGATACTTCTTGCAATCCATATTTATGAGAATTACAATTGTTCCATAAGCAAAAAATATTTTGAATTCCTCCCGGATCAAAACACCAGTGACTGACTCAGCTGAGCTATAAAGCATTTGTCTGTGTAGCTGTCCGCTTGAGACAAAAACACAATGTAGAACATTCATGGGGGACACTCATCTTGGGTGGCAGCAAGAATGTAAATTAAAACAGAAATGAAGTGGAAATGGATATCAGACTGTGTGTAAAACCAGCTGACAGTTGTTATCATTACTTTTGTGTTCCCACCCAAGTCAAACTTCATCCTTCATAAGGATGTAATTTGACATGATTTTTATACTTAATCATAGAAGGAGGCCATTTGCCCAACAGGTTTGTTACTGGTTCATTGATAGAGTAGTTGCGGTATTTTTACATCTGTGCATTTTGTGCATAAGCCTTTCAGTTCCTTACCATCAAGCACCTGCCTTTTAAAATCATTTACGAAATCAACAACCATCAATTTTTCAGGTGCGGTATCCCAGAAACTTATGACTTTTAAGTGATAACATTTCCATAATCTCACATTTGATGTTTTTCCAGTGATTTCAAATCGATGTCACATACCTATTAATCCACTTGTCAGATGGGATAAATTTTACTATTCATTCGAACATAATCTCATATAATTTTGAAAAGTCTCAAAGGTCACTTCTTAACATTTTCTGCTCAATATTAAACAGTTCTAACTTTTAAAAGCTTTTCCCATCACTGATGAACCACATCTCTGATTACATCTTGGTAAACTGCAAATGAATTATTTCTAATCCCTTTACATTTGCCTTGAATTGGGGTACCCAGAATTGTCCACAGGACTCCAGTCAAGGCCTAATGACTGATTTATAAAAGTTCTAGCACAATCACTTTCATTTTCCTATTTTATTCTTCTATTTAATATTAGCTCAAGTAGACCATTTGTTGTTTTTTTAGCTACATTATCAACTTATAATGTCACCACTAAGAATTTGCTGTGTATGGATACAAAGGTATGTGATCTATTATTTTCAAAATCATGCCATTCATTGTATGCAATAGCAAAGTACATCGTTATATGTTTTATATTTATTTATATAAATATAAAATGTATATATTTATCTATTTGCTGTACTTCCCCAATTTATATAGTTTCACAATTTTCCCCATTTAACTCCATCTCCCATTAAATTATTCTGTTGAAATAATCATGAGACAGTAATTATCCTCATTATGTTTTCCTACTTTTCCAAGTTTTGTATTACCTGGAATGTTAATGATGCTGCTTCCTGCACCCAGGATTACAAAAGTGCAAAAGGTACTGAATCAAAATCAAAGGAGCACCACTGAAAACTATTCCCAGATCTGAGTGTATTGATCACGGTCACTCTCCACTTAATAGCATAGGATTCCATTTTCTCAAAGGTTTTCTGTGTTACAGTTTATCAACCTTTTCTGCTGCCTCATGAAAAAATCCTATTAAGTTAGACATGATTTACCTTTTACAAGTCTGTGCTGACTTTTCTTGACTTTGGGCATTGCTAACTAAGTCAGTACTGATTATCCATTCCAATTGTCCTGGATAATGTGGAGGTGAGCTGCTTTTTTGAACCAAGACAGGCTGGGGGTTGAAGCTGCATGCACAGAAATGTTGAGAAGGGACTTCCAGGAATTTGACTCCGTGACAGTGAAAGAATGATAATATTCTTCCAGCTTAGAATGGTGTGTGGCTTGGGTGGGACCTTGAGGTGGTGATATTCCCATGTATCTGCTGCCCTCTCCTCTGGGTGATAATCGCGATGAGTTTGGGGAGGTTGCTGTCTAAGTGGCTGCAATGCCTCATGTCAATGGGACACACAGCTGTTACTGAGGATCAGTGATGAAGGAAGTGAATGTTGAAGATAGTAGATGGAGAGCAAGTCATATGAGCTGTGTTATTCTGGATTGTGTCAAGCTTTTTGAGTGTTGTCAGAATTGCACTTATCTAAATGAATAGAAAGTATTCTATCAAACTCTTGACTTTTGCTTTGTGGACACTGGATAGGCTTTGGAGCATCAGGAAGTGAGTTACGCATTGCAGAATTCCTTGCCTCTGACCTGCTGTTATAGCCACAATATGTCTATGGCTGGCCAGGTTAAGTTTCTGGTTAGTGGTAACGTCCAAAATGTTGATAACAGGGGATTCAGAAATGGCCATGATCTTGAGGATCAAGAGGTGGCCAGATTCTCTCTTCTTTGGGGAGTCAATAAGTGAGTTATTCACCACATTAGTCCTAAGCTCTGATCTGCTCTTGTAGCCACTGTTTATGTGGCAAATGAGTTGAGTTTCAGGACAATCAACCTAAAAGATGTTGTTAGTGAGCAATCCAGTGATGATAATGCTATTGAATGTCAAGGGGGGCTTCTTTGAGATGGTCATGCCCGACACTTTAGGACAGGACATATCCAGAGATGGTCATGGTGCTGTCTGGGACATTGTCTGTAAGGTATGATTCCTTGAATATGACTATGTCAGACTCTTGCTTGACTAGTCTGTGAGACAGCTCTTCCAATTTCAGCACTAGCCCCATGATGATGGTAAGCTGGACTTTGCATGGTCCACAGGGCTGTTTCTGCCATTGTATTTTCCAGTGCCTAGGTTAATGTTAGGTGGTCCATTTGGTTTCTTTTTTTTATTGAGACTTTGTTCTGATTGATACAACTGAGTGGCTTGATATGCCATTTCAGAGGTCAGGTGAGAGATAACCATATTGCTATGAATCTGGAGTCACATGTAGTCCAAAATGGATGGCAGATTCCTTTTCCTGAAGGACATCAGTGATTCAGATGGGTTTTTATGACAATTAATTCAAAGCCATCAGTAGATCTTCAATCTCAGTTTTTTTGTTATATAGAATTTAATGGTAGTATTTGAACCTAGGTGTCCCGAGCATTAGCTGAGTTTCTGGATTCATAGTCTAGCGATAGTATCACTACACCATTGTCTCCTTTGAATTAGTTTTTTTAAAGTTGACAATGATCAGAGAACATTTTCACTTCTGACCTAGTGATGGAACAAAGTCAATGATGAGGCAACTGAGGCAACTGAAGATGGCTGGGCCTAGGACGCTACCCTGAGAAACCTCTGCAGTGATGCTCTAGGACTGAGATAAATGGCTTTCAACAATCACAAACAACTTCCTTTGAGTTAGGTATAACTGCAATCAGTGGAGACCTGACTCCCATTGACTTCAGTTTACTCAAGCTCCTTGATACTCCACTCAATGAAATGCTGCCTTGATGTCAAGGTCTGTAATATTGGGAAGTTTCCTGAATAATAGGTTTCATTGGTTTTCTGTTTATGACAGCATTAGATTCCAAGAAATATGCTGTGAAATGTGACCTGAGGTTGTTATGGAGGTGAAGAGCTAAGATGTATAGGTTAAACGTAGGGGTGGAATGATGGTGCAGTGGTTAGCACTGCTATCTCGCAGCGACAAAGACCTGGGTTCCCTTCCATCCTTGGGGGCTACCTTTGTGGAGTTTGCATGTTCTCCCTGTGTCCCTATGGTTTCCTCCCATAGTCCAAAGATGTGCAGGTTAGGTGGATTAGAGATGGTAAATGCAAGGTTACAGGAATAGGGTGGGGAGTTCGGTCTCGGTGGGTTGCTCTTGGTCCCGACCCGATCGACCAAGTGGTCTCTTTTTGCACTGTAGGGATTCTATAATTCTATAAACAGAAAGCTAACTGAAGTGCCATTGAATCAACATGTGTTTTCTGTTTGGCAGTTCAGACTCACCAAAACTTTGTGTGGGAGTCAGCAAACAAGGTTCTCTCTGAATGGAATCATTTTGCATTTGTAATGAACCTAGGTGTCTAAAAAATAGAGTTACTGTATGTTTGGACACTTGGAAAGAATAGAGAGCTGAAGACAGAAAGGGTGTATGATTGTAGATTGGATAAGACCGATTGCTGTTGTTTCAGTTTTCCAGATCCCTTATAGGGATCGGAGGAGGGAGTGTCTGGGAATTTCATGCCTTCAGAATTGTCATGACACAGATGAGTGAGGTCCACCTTGGTAATGGTTATTTTGCCCAGGGACATCAGACAGTATAGAGCAATTCATAAATGTAACTCAAGGGCCAAAATGATTGAGTGGGGAGTGAGGGATCTTACACAGTGATGGCCAAGTTTCAAAAACTCTTGTAAAGTTATGTCTCTAGGAGGATTGTAAAATCAGGCACTAAAAATGGTTTCCAACAACTTATGCATCACAATTAATGGCACGCTGCCTGATTCGATGTTTTCTGTACTGTGAAGGTTTCGCCTTTTATTGGCATTAAGCTCAGAATAGGTGGTTAATTGCTCTTCAGCTAATGACTAAAATGATCTTTTTCCCTAGTTTAGCAATTTTATTATTGATATTTTCTGGTCTCTTTCTGTAATTATTTTGAAGTGAACTATATTGCAATTGCAGTTAGCTAGATTATCTCTGACTGTGACACATTTCATTTGTGCTTCATTTGCCTAAACCAGTTCCAAAATCATTCCTTTCCTTGTTGGAATGGAGGTAAATTGAATGAAAAAGTTCTTTTGAGTGCATATCAGAAATGTTCCCCATTTCCGACTCTATCAGTACGTTTCCTCAGTCTATTCTAGGTTATTTAAAGTTTCCTAATTCTATCACTCAACTTTTGTAACATGTCTTAAACATTTGCTGCGAATTTGCTATCTGCCTTCTCTTCACCACTTAGAGCTCTATTTTAAAAAAAAGCCCAGGAATAAACAGTTCCCCACCTTTGTTCCTCAACTCAAGCCAAATATATTCAGCTTTCAAAGGTTTATAAATACTTTCTATTTAGAAGTGTACTGTCTTCCTGAATCAATACTGCTGGTATTCCTCCTTCCCTTTATTTTTCTATCATGGGTGCTAGGAATTCATTTCTGGTCTTGTTTGAGCCAAATCTCTGTTAATAAAACCACATTGTAACCTCACTTAGCAATGTGTATCTGCAGCTTATTAACTTTATAGTTACACCATGGACATGACATATATTCTCAACATACAAACAAAACAACTATTGTCAGTTAAGGTAGGAATAATTGGAGCAGTGCCCAGTTACTTACCAGCCAGGACATTACAAATTTACAAAAAAACTGCTTGCATTTTACAGACTGCAGTTTTGATGTTGATGTTCAATAGGCACGAACACTTTGTGACTTAAATCTAATTATTTTCAGCTTACCTTGTACATATCAAATGGTTGGCATATCTGAAGACTACTACAATGAGTACTTTAATCTTCAACTTCAAGTGCTACATTAAAACATTCAGCATTAGAGATTTGAATATTATCAAAATTATAGATATAAAATCAGGACTGCACTAGATTGCACCTAGAATGTCAGCACTAAAAGGTGGCGTGATAGAAATTTGTCTCCATCTGTTTTTGGATGTGGAGGTCATGATTCACAAATAACCTACACCTATTGCCACACAGAAGGCAACACATACACTTCACATTGCCTCATGATGTACCTGCTCATAGCATAGGATTGAATGCCTCTGCACTGCTAGATGTCTGAGTGCTCATAGGTCTCTTAGAGGGGACCTGTTCTTAACATTATGCTTCAATTCTGAGGAAGGGAAATGGGACATAGGACAGCCGAAGATTGAGGTATAGACTTTGCAAGCCTTATGATGGATATAGACAGAATAAGATAAAGCATGATCTTTATTTCTTCAGGGATTTGGAGAATGACAGGGAAGCAGGAGGTGGTAAAACGGTGCCCACAGAGCATCTTCCCCAGCATGGGGCACCGTATGGGCATTGATGGAAGTGGCCAGGCATTCTGGCTCCCTTAGCTCTGCTTTCAACCATGTTACAGATCTGAATTTTGCTTCTAAACGTCTAGTATCACAAAGTAATATTGGTGATAGCTAATCTGCAAAGTGTATAATGCCCTTACTAATTAATGTTTTCATTGAATCTAACAGAAAAGTGTTGGAGTGGTGTATATAAATGTGCCGTTGTTTCACTATTTTCCATTTTCTGCCATGGACCGAGACCAATTTCATCCTTAAAATAAATCATGGGTTTGATTTTACACAACACCAATCATTGGGAAAGCTAATGCATCAAACCATAAAAGACATTGCTATGACATTGGCAGATCACCTATTGCCTGGCCTGCCCTATCCAGCTTACCTTGCTAAATGTACCAGAGAATGGGTCAGTTGGGCATCCCAAACGAGGACTACTGAATCCTTTAAGTTGGCATTGAAGGGTCTCACCTCACTGCTGCTCAGAATTAATGGGCTGCAGGAGAGGCCAGTGTAATACTCAGCCCGGTAGTTTGACCATCTGGCCTGCTTGCCAGTTCGAAAAGGATGCGAGCTCTCTGTGATCGCTGACATGATCCTTGAGAACTTGTCCTCAATGTCCTTGTTCCTGATGCAGGTGTGGCAGCCTCTGATTGGCTAGAAGCTCAAACAGGTAGAACTTACTCCTAAAGAGGGGCTGAACTCTCATCTCAAAACAACTAAAGGCCAAAAAAATAAAATGGCACAAGTCAGTCGAGCAGAACAGGGCCACCACTGTTCTGACTCACTGGGGTAGCACACTGGAAATCAAGTCCCACTATTTCTGGAGTTGTCACAAAAGTTGAAGATTTTATAAGGTTCACAAACCTTGTCTATTTACCCAACTTTCAGACCCAGAATGATACAAAGCATGGTCCATGCTAAATTAATTTAAAATAAAATTGTATTACAAGTAATTAGACTCCATCTACAAGCAAATAGTTATAAATCATCAGCTGATAATATTACTAATTAAAACTCTAATCCTCTTATAAACCTTCCCTTTCTCATACACACACGAACAAGCAAGGTAAACTAGGTTATAGACAGAGGAATAAAATTGGAAAGGTAGCTCATTTTTATTTGTACTGCTTCTATGTCTGAGATGATCTTTATAACTCTTCTGCTGCTGGTCTACATGCTGCTTCTGGATGCTTCCATTGGTTGGTAAGAGACCCAAATTTTGGAGACAAATTTCTTAAGTGTGTACAAGACAATTTTCTGATTCAATATGTGGATGTACCTACTAGAGAAGGTGCAAAACTTGACCTACTCTTGGGAAATAAGGCAGGGCTGGTGACTGAGGTGTCAGTGGGGGAGCACTTTGGGGCCAGCGACCATAATTCTATTTGTTTTAAAATAGTGATGGAAAAGGATAGACCAGATCTAAAAGTTGAAGTTGTAAATTGGAGAAAGGCCAATTTTGACGGTATTAGGTAAGAACTTTCGAAAGCTGATTGGAGGCAGATGTTCGCAGATAAAGGGATAGCTGGAAAATGGGAAGCCTTCAGAAATGAGATAACAAGAATCCAGAGAAAGTATATTCCTGTCAGGGTGAAAGAGAAGGCTGGCAGGTATAAGGAATGCTGGATGACTTAAGAAATTGAGGGTTTGGTTAAGAAAAAGAAGGAAGCATATGTCAGGTATAGAGAGGATAGATCGATTGAATCCTTAGAAGAGTATAAAGAAAGTAGGAGTATACGTAAGAGGGGAATCAGAAGAGCAAAATGGGGACATGAGATAGCTTTGGCAAATAGAATTAAGGAGAATCCAAAGGGTTTTTACAAATATATTAAGGACAAAAGGGTAACTAGGGAGAGAATAAGTCCCCTCAAAGATCAGCAAGGCGGCCTTTGTGTGGAGCTACAGAAAATGGGGGAGATACTAAATGAATATTTTGCATCAGTATTTACGGTGGAAAAGGATATGGAAGATATAGACTGTAGGGAAATAGATGGTGACATCTTGCAAAATGTCCAAATCACAGTGGAGGAAGTGCTGGATGTCTTAAAATGGTTAAAAGTGGATAAATCCCAGGACCTGATCAGGTGTACCCGAGAACTCTGTGGGAAGCTAGAGAAGTGATTGCTGGGCCTCTTGCTGAGATATTTGTATCATTGATAGTCACAGGTGAGGAGCCAGAAGACTGGAGGTGGCAAACGTGGTGCCACTGTTTAAGAAGAGTGGTAAGGTCAAGCCAGGGAACTATAGACATTTAAGAGGCAATTGGATGGGTACATGAATAGGAAGAGTTTGGAGGGATATGGGCCGGGTGCTGGCAGGTGGAACTAGACTGGGTTGGGATACCTGGTCGGCATGGACGGATTGAACCGAAGGGTCTGTTTCCATGCTGTACATCTCTATGACTCTATGACTCTAAGGTAGACAGGTAGTGGGCTAGAAGAATGCAGCAAGCCAGACAGCACCAGGAGGTGGAGAAGTTGACATTTTGGGTGTAACTCTTATAGAGTCATAGAGATGTACAGCATGGAAACGGACCCTTCGGTCCAATCCATCCACACCCTAATGCAAAACCTGCCAGTACACCACCACCTTCATCTCCATCCTGGGCCT